>NW_025539869.1:0-11045 GCF_020615455.1 Coregonus clupeaformis | reverse complement strand
AATCCAACATATCAATTTGTGTAGATATTGAAATTGTGTTTGGTTGTCAATGCACCAAATATCAACATTTGAAAGAGATGCAAAGCTTTGTCCACTGGACGTCTGTCTTAAAATTCCGTGCTGGTCTTAAAATTCACCTTTGATTTGTTGGATTCCTGTCTCCATCTCAACAAAAATTTAGAATTAGGGACAAATCAAATCAAACTAATGTCACTTTTTAAATAAAGTTTGATTGATCTTAGTCCTATTCTTTTATAGTATTTTCTCACACGACTTCTGAACCTAAATCCAATGATGGATTTTTAGTTGATTTCACCTGAATTCGCGTTAGTTGACAACTCAACCAAATGTGAAATCAAAAATAGACTTTGAACACGCTTTGTTCTCAGTGGATAGCTTCTGATCAGTGCATGATAACATGCCCAGGCCTGTTTCTTTACCAGCAACTACTAATTCCTATATTTTATGAACTTTTAGCCTAGTACAATGGAAATACTTTTGAGCAGCGCGTTGAGGGTTCAAGATGTGTTCGAATGCAATGCGTAATTTCATGCGTAATTATGGAACATTTTAGATAGGGCCTACTGGAAAAGTTATTAAAAGTAGGCCCCCTCAGATTTGTCCTGTTTAAAAACATTTTTTATTATTTTTTGGTTTCCTTGTAATACTACTAGCCACCTAGCAATTTTATGAAGTTGGCCATCTCCAAACCTTATAACTGGTTACCAAGAAGCCATTTCAGGCTATCAATCAAGTTAGAGTAGCTAGCTTGTCTAACTATATTAGCTGGCATGCCTGCTGGCAAGGTTGGTAGACTTTAGAAAAGCAAGCAATTACTAAACGTACTGAATAAGACTCACATTCCTTTAAATATTTTACCCTGATTTTAGCAGAGATGCAGAGAAGCATATTTAGATTATTTTTTTAAAAAGAACGAGGAAGGGTACCAAAACATTTCTGCAGCATTGAAGGTCCCCAAGAACACAGTGGCCTCCATCATTCTTAAATGGAAAGAAGTTTGGAACCACCAAGACTCTTCCTAGATACAGGCGAATATATTGATAAAAGTCACCTTGTCCTAGAGAGATTTTACACGGTTATCAAAACGTCACGCCAGGGTAAGCCTACACAGAACACAGCCCTTATTTTAAATGTTTCTAAAATCCCCTATGGGAAAAATGTATGGTGGAAATTTCACTGTGACCTGCTGCTGACTATCAGAGATTTCGAGATCCTCTGTCCAACTTTCATCACTCAAACTCTCCTGTCGGATTTATCTACAGTTATGCACATGCACAAACTGGATTTATTTACAGTCCTGAATGCTGATTGGCTGACAGCCGTGGTATCTCAGACTGTATACCACGGTTATTTTTACTGCTCTAATTACGTTGGTAACCAGTTTATAATAGCAATAAGGCACCTCTAGGGTTTGTGGTATATGGCCAATGTCTGCTAAATGACTTAAATGTAAATATACCACGACTAAAGGACTGTATCTAGGCACTCCGCGTTGCGTCATGCTAAGAACAGCCCCTAGCCATGGTATATTGGCCAGATAACACACCCCCTTGAGCCTGATTGCTTAATTATAAACTGTGTGGTTTGAGCCCTGAATGTTGATTGGTTAAAAGCTGTGGTATATCAGACAGTGTACCACAGGTATGACAAAACATTTATTTTTACTGTTCTAATTACGTTGGTAACCAGTTTATAATAGCAATAAGGCACCTCAGGGGTTTGTGGTTGGCCTATATACCACACCTCCTTGGGCCTTATTGCTTAATCATATCAGTCAAAACAAGTTAAATCGACATCCATTGATTATCTTTTCTATTGCGACATATTCTTAAACTCGCAAGAATCATTATTTTGATGGATAACCGCATTTTTTTGCGGCAACCCTGGTGGTTCTCTATATACACCAATAACGCCATAAAGCAGGGTTCCCCAACTGGCAGCAACGGTTGTCCCAAGTTTACTGAGCATAATAAATACATTTTTATTATTTTATTTTTGGACATAAAAGACTAAAAACACCAGGTGATCAGCTCCAAGTGATTTTAATTTGAGAAATCTGTTCCCACGTATTGCCACGCATAATAGAGACACGTGATCGTATACAAGCGTAAACTAGATTTGAAATTATTACGTTTTAGTCTAATATTATATCTGTTTGGAATTCTTGCGGTTAATTTGCAGTCAAATTATTTGTAATTATGATCCCTGCCATAAAGCAAAAGCTATGTGAGAAAAGTTCCCCAGAGCAGGCCTTGTGATTACAATAACGTCACCAACAAACGATTGTAAAAACAGTAACAAAGTTGGGAAGCATTGAAGTTCCAAGCGGCCAATTCCATACCTTCTCCGACTGAATGGGCAATCGCCAAGCAGGAATCGTTTACAAAAATGTAAATGTCCGCATCCCTGGCAATCGTTGGATCTGCACAGTCGAACTCCAGTCTTGGCTACCACCTTTTGCTCTCCGTCAAAAACAACTAAACTGAATTTCGCTCGATTCGTAATTACATCCCGCACCGAGACGTACAAGTCACTGTAAAAATTCGCATCTAATTCATCGACGTTCATTGATCCATGATTAGCACAAATAAGTTTAGTTATGGTCGATTCCGTCATTTCTTCAACGCGTTAAACAACGTTGTATTCTTTCCATATGATTCGGAACTCTGACGAGGAAATTGTGTTGAGAAGGAACCAGGTGAGTGAATCGAAACCGAAACTTAGTATGATCTTTCCTTCTTCTGCAAATGCAATAAAGCGTTCATATTGCATAAAATAAAATGGCAAGTGTTATGTATGGTACGACGTGCTGTACGTCGTACTGTACGTTGTTATGGTTTACGACAGTGTGCTGCTTTACGGATGAATGGGTTGTCAGAATGTGTGGCACATGTCATTAAACGACAGAGTGATGTACAATGTGAAACTGTGCAGATGTCCGTTCTTCTACAGCTAGGCTAGATATAACATTGGCGACGAAGATGGCTGAATTCAGTTTACCACCGCCAGCACCATTCCTCGCCGTGCCTGGCGAACCTCCAGTCCCGTGGAATAACTGGCTTGATAGTTTTAACACTTATCTAGAAGCTATGGACTGTTCTACAATCTCCGACAAGCGGAGGACAGCACTGCCCCGTCACTGCCTTGGTACAGAGGATTTTCAGAGCGCTTGGATCGGCTCCTACATTCACTGCTGCAGTCAGCCTCTTACGGAACCACTTCGCCGGGAAAGAGCGAGTGCTCCTCCGACGCTACCGGCTACGGAAGAGACACCAACGGCCGGGTGAGTCCATTCAAAGCTACGTGGCTAATCTGAGGGATTTGGCTAGCTCTTGTAACTACGGGACACTTCAGGACGAGATCATCAGGGATCAGTTGATAGAGGGGACGTTATGTGAAAAGACAAGGGAGAAACTGCTTTTGGAATCGGATAATTTACAACTAGATGGAGCTATTAAAATAGCACTCCAGGTTGAAGCGGCGTTGGAATGCTCTTCTATGCTAACAGACAGCTCTGCAGCATACGCTCGGCCCCCAGCCATTCTCACACAGCAGCTTCAGGCCGAGCAGGCGCACTACAACGATCACGCGCTGCGCACGCCCTCCCGCGTCGATAGCTGCATGGACACAGACACCGACATGCCCGTGCAGTAATGATGGGAAGTTCGGCTCTTTTCTGAGAGCCGGCTCTTTTGACTCGGCTCCCAAAGAAGAGCCGGCTCTTTCGACTCCCGAACGGCTCTTTATTTAGGATCTTTTGTAGCCTATATTTTACCTTAACTTTGAAAAAAAATCATGGTTTATGTGTTGAAAACCCTTTTGCTTTCAGTGTTTTTATGAGAGACCTTATAATGCCTAATTCTGTGCATTTATTCTGTGACAAAACCACTCTTACATTTGTTTATTTCAATTAAACTTTTTTATTGCACAAATTAACAATAAACTTCAAACAAATCCACAGAACAGAATCAAAACCAGAACCAAACTCCAGCAAACAGCATTAGTCCTCAGGGCAGGTTGGCATTCAGGAAGATCAGATGCCTCAGCTTGGATGGGCTGATAGGCCTCGATACGATTTCGGCCTCTCCGTGAGTATCTGCCCTGTTTTGGAGAAGATTCTCTCAGAAGGAACTGATGTGGCAACAATACATAGTCTCCTCCATCACCTTCACCAGGAGTGGAAAGACTGAGGCCTTGGCCTGCCACCAGCTCAGTGGGTCTTCTGCTCTCTGGATGAGGGGCTCCTCAAGGTAGCTCCTCACCTCCATTATAGCATCAGCTGTCGGATTTCTCCTTGAAGCATCTCCTGTAGCTCTGTCATCAAAAGCCTCCAAACAGCAGAGGTTTGCTGCTCCTCCTCCACTTGGCCCTGTAATGGTGGAGCTGGCTGGCTGCTGGGGGTGCAATTTTGCTGCTGCTGCTGCACTAATCCTCTGAAGAGCTTCATCAACAGCTCTCGATCACTGAAGGCAAGTTTTTAAACCTTGGATCCAATAAGGTAGTTTCTGAAAGGACAGTGTTGTACTCCATCCGCAGAAATTTGGTCCATGGCTGAACAAAGAGCTGCAACTAATTCCTTCACTTTCTGCACAGTTACTATCCATTGGTTCTCGGCTGTCACCAGCTGCAGACCTTTGCAAAGCAGGAGCATTTTCGAGGGCTGTGACATAGCTGAAGGAGAAAACAGCAACTTTAGAATTTAGTTTTTTAAAAGTATGTGAGCATATTATACGTGATGCGTTATACTGTATGTGTTGTGTTTGCAATGTATAATAGTGACTGAATAGTAGTAGAGAAAACAATGCTTCAATGGTTCTAGGTACCTGTCTGCACTTATCTCCACAGTCACCTCCTGGAATGGTTGCAGGACGGCGCAGACCTCTTTCACCAGCTCCCATTCCTCTTGGCTTAATGGCTCAATAGATGCGTTGATGAGGGCCAGGGTGGAGATGATGGCATCTTTTATTTCAAGCATTCGTTTCAACATATCAAATGTTGAGTTCCACCTGGTGGCACACTCTTGTTTGGGCCTCAGTTCAGGAATCCCCCATTTGGCGCTGTGTGGACTTTAGCTTTGTGCTGCTACTGTGCTTTTGTGGAAAAACTCCACAACAGCCTTCACCTTATCCACGGTTGTTTTGATCACCTTCAGAGCATCTCTAACCACCAGGTTTAGTGTATGCGCCAGACATGGGTGATGGGTCCACTTCAAAACTTTTATGGCTTTGGTGATGTTTGCAGCATTATCACTCACACAGCACACCACTTTGTCCTCTACTTGCCACTCTTTTGCCACTCTTAGCAGCTCCACTGCCAAGTTTTTCTGCAGTGTGTCTGTCGGTGAACTTCCGAAGCAGTCCAGAAGGCAAGATGTCATCTTGTAATCTTCAATAAAGTGGCAAGTGACAGACATGAAAGAGCAGGTTGTTCTGGAGGTCCAGCAGTCAGTTGTCAGGCAAACTGATGGAGCTTTCTGTCACCTCTTTCTTGCCATAATGCACGTTCTGTGTCATATAGTTTTGGGATCATTGTTTGGGAAAGTGTTTTTCTACTGGGTAGAGTGTATGTGGGATTTAGGGCTTTGACAAAGTTTTCATTCCTTTGTCCTCACAATGGAAAAGGTTGAAAATCAGAAGCTACCATTTTAACCAACTCATCATCAATACTGTGCTGTTTGGCTGGGGTCATCAAGTTTAGGTAAAAACTGACTTATTTTGCTTTGAGTTGCAGTAGGAGAGGTTATACTTGCACGCATGGGGATGGCAGTAGACGTTACAGCAGCTGTTGTTCTGGTATGAGACACACCAGGATCAGTAGATGGTGAGCTGGCGCCCTCTCTCCTCTAACTGCACTGTGGGATGGACAGTTCTTGTATGTCTATGCAGGTTTGTGGTGGAACCTGCTCTTATAGTGACCTCCGTTTTGCAGTGAAGGCACTCTGCTCCTTGTTCCCAATTATCTTTAAACTGCAGCCAGATGCTGTTTCGCTTTCTAGTGTCACTCATGGTTAAACGACACGACAATGCAAGACGCACACACGCTCCTCAGTCGCTCTGTCTCTCTCTTCACTTGCAGTGGAGTCAAGTGGTGTGTCTGCCCCGCCCCCTCTCTGTTTACACATCCTTAATTCTCACGTGAATGCCGCATGCTGGTCGCCATGCTGGCCAATCATAACAGACCTCTGTGAAAGTGAAACCTAAGCAGCGAATGGGCAAAAAACTGGGAGCCGGCTCTCACTCGATGCGAGCCGGCTCTTCTGATTCACTACAAAGAGCCGGCTCTCAGAGCCGATGCTTGTGCGCATGACCCATCACTACCGTGCAGCAGGCACACAGACAAACAAACAGAAGTAGCTGTGGCAACTGTGGGGCTAGCTCTCACAATTCAAGGGCTTCAAACTGCCCAGCCCGTGGGAAAATATGCAAGAACTGTTCAAAATACAATCACTTTGCGAAAGTGTGTCGTTCTGCCCCTGCTACTAGCTCCACCCAGAACAGGCCCTTAGTTTCATCTCACTCTCAACATGAACACACGGAAATCCGAACCGTCTCCACCAACCATGTCATTCAGGACATGCACTGTGCAGCTGGGTGAGGTGGGTTTGCCTTTGCTGCTGGATACTGGCACTGCGGTGTCGTTGCTCAACCTTGCCACTTACTACACGTTTTTGTCACCTACCACTCCAACAGCCCTCCACTGCCCTGTGTGGGTACAGTAGATCCAAGATAGACATTGTAGGCACCCTCCAGGTCCCAGTACACTATGGCACCAAACATCTGCCATCATTCCCCTTCCTCTGCGGAAGGATAGTTCCCGCTCAGCCCAGTCAAAACTGTTCGCTGCTCTGGCACCCCAATGGTGGAACAAGCTCCCTCACGACGCCAGGACAGCGGAGTAACTCGCCACCTTCCGGAGACATTTGAAACCCCACCTCTTTAAGGAATACCTGGGATAGGATAAAGTAATCCTTCTACCCCCCCCCCCAAAAAAAAAATTGTAAAGTGGTTATCCCACTGGCTATAGGGTGAATGCACCAATTTGTAAGTCGCTCTGGATAAGAGCGTCTGCTAAATGACGTAAATGTGCCCTTGAGCAAGGCACTTAACCCTAATTGCTCCTGTAAGTCGCTCTGGATAAGAGCATTTACATTTACATTTACATTTGAGTCATTTAGCAGACGCTCTTATCCAGAGCGACTTACAGTTAGCGCATACATTATTTTATCGAACCCACAACCCTGGCGTTGCAAACGCCATGCTCTACCAACTGAGCTACATCCCCTGCCGGCCATTCCCTCCCCTACCCTGGACGACGCTGCGCCAATTGTGCGCCGCCCCATGGGTCTCCCGGTCGCGGCCGGCTACGACAGAGCCTGGATTCGAACCAGGATCTCTAGTGGCACAGCTAGCACTGCGATGCAAGAGCGTCTGCTAAATGACTTAAATGTAATGTAAATGTAAATTCACATTTCATGTTGCAAAGCGGGGTGCCAACCTCCTGGGCCTCGACCTCTTCACAGGCTTGGGATTCACACTGAGAGATGACAGTGGGTCAGCTATCTACCAGGTTACCTGCACATGGCAACAGAACTGGCCGACTCTGTTTGATGGACTGGGCTGCCTCACAGCCTTTACTCACAGGCCCCTAGTGAATCTGGAAGTGACCCCCAGTCATGCAGCCCTGCGGCGTATTCCCCCTTTGCACTGCGTGATGACGTCACAAAAGATCTCCAGTCACAGTTGGATGCGTAGGCATCATTGAGCCAGTCAACGCTGCCCCTGGATTTCAAACTTGGTCATTGAAACCAAAAAGTCAGGTGGAATCCGGACCTGTGTGGATCTCCGTGCTGTGAACAAGGCGTTGTCCCGGATAAGGTACCCCTTGCCTACAGCTGAGGAGCTGACCGCACAATTCCATGGCTCCACGATCTTCACGAAGCTTGACCTTCGTCAGGGGTTATCTTCAGGTACCCCTCCATGCAGCTAGGGCAGAGACCTCACAGCCTTTGTCACACATGCTGGCGTGTTCAGATATACACGCATGCCTTTTGGACTTAGCTCCGCCCCCAGCTGCTTCCAGAAGGTGATGAGCACCATCCTAAGCCTGGAATACCTGGGGTGTCGGTCTATCTGGATGACATTGTGGTCCTCGGCCCTGACCTCCACATCCATGATTATCGACTCCACAGAGTATTCAGTGCTCTACTGCGGAACAACCTGACCCTTAACGGTGGAAAGTGCACCTTTGCAGCTCCAGCCGTCGAGTTTGTGGGCTTCCGCCTGTCGGCCAAAGGCATTGCCCCACTCATGTCGAACATTGAAGCCGTCCACCGGAACCGACCTCAGCCTCTCAGGTGGCCTCATTCTTGGGCATGACAGCTTACTACCTCCGGTTTCTGCCCCACTACTCTCAGACCACAGCGCCCCTTTGCCAGCTCCTCAAGAAGGATGAGCCATGGGCCTGGACGGCAGCCTGCTCAGACGCGGTCCGCTCACTGAAGAGCCAGCTCACCACAGCCCCAGTCTTGGCTCACTTTGACCCCGTCTGCCACACCATTGTCACATGTGATGCCTCAGCTGGAGCACTAGGAGCTGTCCTCTCACAGCTGCAGAATGGCATTGAGGCCCCGTCGCCTTCGCCTCAAGGGGCCCTGAGCCCCACAGAACAATGGTACTCTGTGGGCGAACGAGAAGCACTGGCCTGTGTCTGGGCGTGCAAAAGGTGGCACCTCTACCTATATGGCCGCCTGTTCACACTCGAACCGACCACCAGTCCCTCACAACGCTTACTGTCAGCATCAGGAACTGGCCACAAGCCACTTCGGCTCACAGATGGGCCGACCGCCTCAGACAGTATGACTATCAGCTGAAGTTCCTCCGGGAGGATAACGTGGTGGCAGACCTCCTCTCACGCTCCTTTGACGCTCCTACTCCGACCGTCTTGCCAGACGACAACGAAACAGGAGCTTGTACAAATGCTCACGCTCCTCTTCAGTCAGTCGTCTCACTGGAGGAGCTGAAGCAACATCGGAACAGGATCTCACACTGTCTACCCTGCGCACCTACATACGCACTGGATGGCCAGCACATGTGCCGGAAGAGCTGGCGACTTTCGCCAGAGTGAAGCACGAACTTTCTTGCTGGGAAGAAGTCTGTGTCTCTCGAGGGTTTTTGCACTGTGGTCCCGAGTGGCCTGCGTGCGCGTCTTCTATCCATGGGCGCCACGAGGGTCACTTGGGCATAGTGAAGGTCAAACAGCGATGTCGAGACCTTGTGTGGTGGCCAGGCATCGACCACGACATTGAAGCCCTGGGTCAGGGATTGTGCTGCATGCCTCCTCAGTGGGAAAACAGGACAGTCCGCCCCACCCCCTGCCTCTCGCCGCGATGGCCAGTCCCCACCCCTGGGAGCACATCCAACTGGACATCTGTGGCGAGATCCATGGACACGCAGTCCCTCACCATCAGCGCTTCCTGGTGGTGGTGTATGACCTCCACTCTAAGTGGCCAGAAGTGGTTCCTGTCGAACTGTCACAGCACAGGCCATCGTGGACATCCTAGACAGCCTGTTCACAAGGTGCCACCCTACCCCTTACCCTTATCACGGACAATGGCCCTAACCTCTGCAGTTACTCCTCATCATCTCAGCAACAAGGGAATCAAACACATCCGCACGGCCTACCAACCCACACAAGCTAACGGAGGGGTGGAACGCTTCAACCAAACGCTGAAGAACGGCATCAGGCGCACCTGGTCCAGGGGTGTCACGTCCAAACACTTTGAATGCAAACGCTAATGCACTACAGAGCAAGCAAACACACAACAACACAGGTCTCCCCCGCATCCCACATGCTAGGTCGTGAGATGGAACTGCCACTGGACAGACTCAGAACACAGAGAGTAGCAGAACCGGCGACTAGGCGCACCCAAGAACAGCAGGCAGTGACCAGGCACCAAAGAGCAATGAAACAGCGTTTTGACAATAATAATAATAATAATAATAATAAATAATAATATGCCATTTAGCAGACGCTTTTATCCAAAGCGACTTACAGTCATGCGTACATAATTTTTTTTTTTTGTGTATGGGTGGTCCCGGGGATCGAACCCACTACCTTGGCGTTACAAGGCACACAGGGTGAAGAAGTCGATCATCCAAGTGTCAGACTGGGTCCGAGCCCGACGGCCTCAGCGGTGCAACAAAATGGCCTCATTCTGGTCGGACCCCTTGCAGGTCAGTCGACAACTGGGGCCCGCCACATTCATGATGAGCAATGGATCACGCTGGCACGCCAGCCGTCTCAGAAAAGTCCCTGCCCCTCAAGGCACACAAAACAGACATGCAGGCCAGAGACGCCACCGGATGGACCTCCTCCACCACTACCACCCGAGCCCCAGCCTCTGTGGGCTCCCCAAGGGCCAGAGCCACAAGCGTGGCGGTGAAGAAAGGCCTATGCGGGCACGAACTCGCCCTGCTTATCTGGGGACTACTTAACCTCTTTTCATTCTTAGGCTCCGTTAGGTGTCTTAGTCAACCTCCAGGTTAATGGACTGAACTGGCTAGTTTGGAGAGTCCATCCGTTTAAGGGTTAATGTTTATTTCTTACAGGTATCTCTAGGTTCTTGCCCTATGGACATTTTATATATGGTACCAGTCCCTGGTTTTGGAAAGGGGGAAATGTTATGTATGGTATGACGTGCTGTACGTCGTACTTGCTATGCGTTATGGTTTACGACAGTGTTGCTGCTACGGATGAATGGGTTGTCAGAATGTGTGGCACATGTCATTAAACGACAGAGTGATGTACAATGTGAAACTGTGCAGATGTCCGTTCTTCTACAGCTAGGCTAGATATAACAGCAAGATCTTGTTATATACTCTTTATATAAATAGGCCTGGAATCTTTATCATTGGAATGTAAATATGTAGGTCTGGCTACTGTCTTACTTCTTCTTCTGTGGGTTTTATGGCGGACTACATCCAAAAGTTGTATTGTTGCCATCAACTGGACGGTTTGAAATACTA
>NW_025539868.1:0-11042 GCF_020615455.1 Coregonus clupeaformis | reverse complement strand
ATGTTGACATGAATTACTGGTTTCATTGATATAATTATACAAAGAGATTGTCTTACCAACACATAGCGGATAGTATAACATAGTAATTAAAGTTGCATCGCTGTGAATAGATGTTTGTTTTGACTATAACTTCAAATAATTAGTAATCTGTTAAAGTACCGTTAGATGGAAAGTTAGCGATAGAGAATAATAGATATTGTAGAGGGTTTACAAAGTCAAGTAAGTTAATTGGGAGATGAGACATGTTGAATTGATGTTGAATTGGATTGTTTAATAAGATTGATATTAAAAATAATTATTTATATTTAGGTGAATAAAAATATGTTATTAGGTAGTAGTCCTTTGTGGAGACAATTTACTAATGACATGATTTCGTAAGAGGGGTGAAAGAAAGTAGTGATAGGTGGGCTATATTGACATATGAAGGACGATTGGGATAATGTGAAGGACATATCTAGATAGTTGAATATAGAACGTTCGTTGACAATTTTTTATTATTATTATTAAATTCTATAGTTTGTTTGAACAACAAGGAGTTATGCAGACAGATCATTAATTCTAAAACGATAATCTGTTTATGGTCTGTTGAACAATGGGAGATAGTTGTTACTATTAGGCTGATGGATTAGTAAAACATTTTTGTAAGTTATGAAGTTATTAAACAATAGGTTGTTATTTTAAAACATCAATGCAACAGGTTGCGATGGATTCAATTACTAGAAAGGGGTTATAGGTTTATATTAGAAGGTGTAGTAAACTTAATGAAACATGGTATTGTCTGATATGTTTTGAGTGGGAGTTTTTTTTTCCCAGGATTGATGGAAATTCCCTACAGTATATGTTAAGGGAAAGTAGGAGATAACATATCACACTATTTTTTAATAGATGCCTGGGATAAAATATAATGTCTTACTTACGCGGAGTAAGTGATTGTATTGACAAATAAATGAAATGTGACATTTAGAGGGGTGACAGGAACAATATATGGGGAATCAGATATTTCCTATGTTGTTGATCAAGTAAACGATAATGGATCATTTGATATGGGATTACATGGAGCAGATGTAGGGCTTCAATAACCATTGTGAGATTTAAAGAGGATATGGTCCGAAGGGTAATCAATTACAAATACTCATTATCAACTCAAAGAACTTTGAATGGTTTTCATCTTTTGAGAGATTTTATATAATCTTATTATGAAGTAGTTATGAGGAATTACATTGAAACAAACGATTATTGATAAGATAGGACTGTGTATATCTGTATCATGTTTTGTGTGTACTTACTATCTTTGGATTACTGATTGTAATTGAATGTTAACAAAATGTATAATTTCTCTTACAGGAGAAAGGGGATTTCCTTATCTCATTGGAATGTTTCCCATGGCTAGGGGGAGAAGGTAGTACAATTCAGCAGTATTAGGTGTAAAACGGGAGCTAACAAATTAAATAAGGCCATTTTTGTTTTTGTTTTCCAATAGGGTTTTTCATATAAACACACAACCCACCTGGTATGATGTTTATATAGGGTTCTTCTTTGAGTGTAAGGAGTTTCAACAGGTCAAAGGTGATAAGTCTTACAGGGTCACATAGTGAATTTTATGACGTTTTTCTTTTTTGAGTGAGTTTTGGTACAAACATGATTTCTTATGAGAAGAAATGTCATGAGGACTTACTGAACACTTGGGATACAACTTTATGAAATGTTATGACTGTTATTAGTGATTAGTTTATACTATAGAATGGAACAATTCTTTGAAGGTTTCAATGACCTCTGCACTCTGTCCTGACTTTCTAGTGTGAATTGATCACCCACACTGGAAATCCTAGAGGCATGGGATGAGGAATTTAAGGTAATTTATTATACCGAATTGGGAGTTAGTTATAATAAGGATAATTATGAAGAAGTTTATAATTTGGTAATAATATATATATGATTCGGACCATGAAAAGAAAACATAGAGAGAGCTGTCGCTAGTCAATTGTACTATTCTTGAATTACTTTATGGGATAGAAGTCAGTTAAAATGTTGTCATTTTAATTTCATTTATTTCGGTTTAATAAACAATGTTGGTATTTTGTTTTGAAAGCATGAATCACGTTGTGACTCATGTGTTCAAAAGGGGTAGTACTGATAGCATGAGGATTTATTGGTACATTTGCATATTGTAGCAAGAATATGAGCAGTAGTAATTAATGTGTTATGGGTTAGATTACATGTTTTAGGTGAAAATGTATTTGTGGTGTAAGGTAGAATGTAGAGGAGGCATGTTAGATGGAAAGAGTGGACTATAATAAGCTGCAAGAAGAGTGCACTTCCTAATCTAAAGGCTTTTCCTGACTGATAAGAAGACAGGGTAAAGCAACATATTGTGTCTCAACTAACAATGTTCGGAAGACTTTCTTTCAAAAAGGTAAAGGCAACTCTGCCAACCTAACAGGAGAATCTGGGCATTTTCTGTGCATAGGAAACTGTGTGGCAGTAGAGGATTACAGAAGTCAGAGCTGGACAGAATCTAGGTGGAGTGTTTACATTTTTATTTTTTATTTTACCTTTATTTAACTAGGCAAGTCAGTTAAGAACAAATTCTTATTTACAATGACGGCCTACACCGGCCAAAACCGACGATGCTGGGCCAATTGTGCGCCGCCCTATGGGACTCCCAATCACAGCCGGTTGTGATACAGCCTGGAATTGAACCAGGGGGTCTGTAGTGACTCCTCAAGCACTGAGATGCAGTTCCTTAGACCGCTGTGCCACTTGGGAGCCCGAGCACTAGGTGTTGCTGGCTACCTCAATGGAGGGGACAGTAGCTGAGAGAGATACCTGCATCTATTTGTCCCACTGTAGGAGGTAATACAAATCAGAGGAGGAAGATGGAACTGTCACTGTGGACCATTGTTTTTGTGTCTATGTCTGTGTGTCATTGCAGCAGTGAATCTTTGCTTCCCTATTGCAAGAAGGACACACTACACAGAGCGATGTGAATAGTATAGTATATTAGAAATTGGTAGTAAGAATAATTGTTAAAACATAATAATTTGTTTTATAGTCAATGTTTGTATGGATTTATTGGATTAGAAATTAAATCAATTAAAATGTTATGCTTGTCTTCTAGTGAGGTAAATACAGATGGTGTCTTGATGCATAGCAGGGATAATTTGGCCTAGAATGGTGTGAACCTAAATAAAGAAACAACCTATGAACCGGCTGAAGATGAATATCAGAGGCTTGAGCAGGGGGACCTTGCGTGCGCTGCAGGATTTTAATCCATGACGGCGTAGTGTGTTACTAATGGTTTTCTTTGAGACTGTGGTCCCAGCTCTCTTCAGGTCATTGACCAGGTCCTGCCGTGTAGTTCTGGGCTTATCCCTTACCTTCCTCATGATCATTGATGCCCCACGAGGTGAGATCTTGCATGGATCCCCAGACCGAGGGTGTTTGACAGTCATCTTGAACTTCTTCCATTTTCTAATAATTGCGCCAACAGTTGTTGCCTTCTCACCAAGCTGCTTGCCTATTGTCCTGTAGCCCATCCCAGCCTTGTGCAGGTCTACAATTGTATCCCTGATGTCCTTACACAGCTCTCTGGACTTGGCCATTGTGGAGAGGTTGGAGTCTGTTTGATTGAGTGTGTGGACAGGTGTCTTTTATACAGGTAACGAGTTCAAACAGGTGCAGTTAATACAGTTAATGAGTGGAGAACAGGAGGGCTTCTTAAAGAAAAACTAACAGGTCTGTGAGAGCCGGAATTCTAACTGGTTGGTAGGTGATCAAATACTTATGTCATGCAATAAAATGCAAATTAATTACTTAAAAATCATACAATGTGATTTTCTGGATTTTTGTTTTAGATTCCGTCTCTCACAGTTGAAGTGTACCTATGATAAAAAGTACAGACCTCTACATGCTTTGTAAGTAGGAAAACCTGCAAAATCGGCAGTGTGTCAAATACTTGTTCTCCCCACTGTATGTTCAGATACAACATTTCTGATGTTGTGGGCAAATGGTTGGCAAATGGACAAGACAATGGATTTTAGAAAAGGTGGTGACTCGGATGAGACATTGTAGTTGTGACATTGTCATGGGCAAGTCATTTTGAACTATGAAGCTGTCTGAAGAACACAATGAAGAGACTCCAGAAGATTTAAGTGCCGGGAGAAAAAGGGGTTGCTTAGCTGTGTTGATAATAAAATTGGATTTATCTAAATTTGCTAATTTGGGTATATACATACAGGTATATACACTGCTAAATTAATAGTATTAAGAATGCATTGAAATAATGATCTGTATTTATTATCAGGATGAAGAAAGTCATAATAGAATTATGGATGTTTATACTGTATGTTAATATAAGTGTACATTCTGACAGTTGTAATGGGTGATAAAGTTGAGGGTTTTAATTTTGATTGATAAGAACCAAGTGAATCAATAACAATTGTCATTTAAAAAATTGGTTGAGTTAAGTAATTTGGTTTTGGGTTATAATTTATAAGATGACTGAGTTATTTAAGTGCATCATTAGTATATATTAGTATAAGTATTTTCAAAATGAAGGATATTCATTGTACAATTTAGAAATGTCTTTATAAGTATTAGGTTAAAACAGTGATACATTATGGTAATGTCTTAGGATACACTTCTGATTTATTTTGAGTAGACATTGTTGAATCATACTGTTTGAAACATGGAAGTTAATGTGAGGATTGTGAATGAAATCAGGAATATGTTGATTAGTTGGGTTAACATATTAACATATTAGTCATTATATACATTTGAAGTATTGGGTGATATTGATATGGATGTTTAGAGTTGTACCTATCTATGTTGCTAGGCAAGTACTTAATTGGTTCCTATCATCCGTTCCAGCCATTTCTATGAGCCGTCCACCCCATTAACATTTTACTGCAGTGGGCTAAATCAGGGTCACACAGAGAGTTCCTTGGTAGTCTTAAACAAATCTACTTTGAAACAAAACTATACTCCTCACACACATGGTTATGGGCTTTAAAAAAGAGGAAACCTGTACCATGTCAGATATAAAGTTGAAATGTATTCAATTTTGAGTTTGCATCCCAATATTACACTTTATATACATCACAGAAGACTGAAATATAACAAAACTATTTGACATAGAAACACCGGATTTTCAGCGGAAAAAAGAAAAGTTTATTAATTATGAAATTATGAAAAATATGAATAACATTCCACCCATGAGGCCACTAGAGCGTGATTTGGTCATTTGACTGCAGGAAAGGGCTACAGTGCCACCAGCCACCTGTGCTTAGTAGGCATGCTTAATAGTTCATCTCTCTGATCAGTGGTCAGTGAATCCCGTATCTCTCCTCCTGACAACATTGATCAAACCAATGAACAATCCAGCCTTGACAGCAGTCATTATAGCAGTAACACTTCACAACCTGCCGGTATAATGCTTTATAACTTGTTATAAGCATGTATGAGTCCCATTACAGCTATAGCTAAAGAGAACTAGGGGTTGCTCACAACTAGCCAAGTTAAGACTCCCGTATAGTTTCCCCCCACATGCGAGAAATTGCCAAGAAACTGAAGATCTCGTACAACGCTGTGTACTACACCCTTCACAGAACAGCGCAAACTGGCTCTAACCAGAATAGAAAGAGGAGTGTGAGGCCCCGGTGCACAACTGAGCAAGAGGACAAATACATTAGAGTGTCTAGTTTGAGAAACAGACGCCTCACAGGTCCTCAACTGGCAGCTTCATTAAATAGTATCTGCAAAACACCAGTCTCAACGTCAACAGTGAAGAGGCGACTTTCTAGGCAGAGTTGCAAAGAAAAAGCCATATCTCAGACTGGCCAATAAAAATTAAAGATGGGCAAAAGAACACAGACACTGGACAGAGGAAGATTGGAAAAAGTGTTATGGACAGACGAATCGAAGTTTGAGTTGTTCGGATCACAAAGAAGAACATTTGTGAGATGCAGACCAAATGAAAAGATGCTGGAGGAGTGCTTGATGCCATCTGTCAAGCATGGTGGAGGCAATGTGATGGTCTGGGGGTGCTTTGGTGGTGGTAAAGTGGGAGATTTGTACAGGGTAAAAGGGATCTTGAAGAAGGAAGGCTATCAATCCATTTTGCAACGCCATGCCATACCATGTGGACGGCGCTTGATTGGAGCCAATTTCCTCCTACAACAGGACAATGACCCAAAGCACAGCTCCAAACTATGCAAGAGCTATTTAGGAGAAGCAGTCAGCTGGTATTCTGTCTATAATGGAGTGGCCAGCACAGTCAGGAGATCTCAACCCTATTGAGCTGTTGTGGGAGCAGGTTGACCGTATGGTACGTAAGAAGTGCCCATCAAGCCAATCCAACTTGTGGGAGGTGCTTCAGGAAGCATGGGGTGAAATCTCTTCAGATTACCTCAACAAACTGACAACTAGAATGCCAAAGGTCTGCAAGGCTGTAATTCCTGCAAATTGAGGATTATTTGACAAAAGCAAAGTTTGAAGGACACAATTATTATTTATATTAAAAATCATTATTTCTAACCTTGTCTGTGACTACATTTCCTATTCATTTTGCTATATTTCCTATTCAAACTTATGTCATGTATGTTTTCATGGATGTAATGATGTCATTTCATAGTGTTGTGTGACCCAGGGGAGAGTTGGTAGATAAGTGACTTGGTGCCACAGAGTCTGCATTCCTTATGTCAAAGGAGATTACTGATGTTGATCTTAGAATAATTGATGGACAGGATATACTGACTTGGGGGTAATGGGTAATAACATCAAAGAAGAGAGTGCCCATTGAGGTTACCAGATGTTTGTGAAGAAACTTGTAACAGAGGTATATAAGAGAGAGTGGCTCTTTGTTCAAATCAGTTCAGAAAAGCAAGAGGCAAAGCTCTGTCCTTCTGTTATAACGAACCATGATACCTATTAAATATCTCATATGAACTCCCCCATCAAAAGTGTCTAGTATATCCTTACATCCTTAATTACTTGATACCGAGAAACTCATCATAACAGATTGGCATCACGAACATGATGCAGTACACAGCCGAACTAACAGGTAAACATACTTTCATTTTTTTGATTATGTCAAATTCTGCTTATCTGTGGTAAGCTAAACTGTGGTAAATCAATATTTTTAAGGGAGACGATGAGTGGTGTTGAGTTATGTAAGAGATGTAAGGAGAATTATGAAATTAGACAATAACATGGTGCTATGATTCAAAACAGGGTGTGTTAAGAGTAATGAGTACAAAGACAAAAGAGAATACAAGAGAGGTGTTGTATCATCATGGAATAAATCATGAAATAAGAGAGATGTGTTGTATCATCCTGGAATAAGTCATGAAATAACTATTTTGGATGTGTAGTATCATCATGAGAATAGAGAGATGTGTAGTATCATAATTTTTAATACCTTGGTAAAGAGAATTAAATAAATAGGTTACGGACCTCTGATGTGTAGTATCATCATTATATTTGAATACCTTGGTTAGGAGAGAATATTTTTTGTGAAAGACTCAGAGCAGATGCAACGTAACATATTGAATCATAGCACCAAAACGACAAATAGGCAAACTAAATTTTAATACAGATCAGGATGGGGATTTGATTTAAGTGTTTAATTACTAATAATGCATGAACTAATAGCAGTAATGAATGGCAAGTTTAATAGACCGGTATCGAGAGAAAAAAACAGTCACCATTAAAAGTAAAGCAGAGCTTCATTTAACTCGAAGAGAGAGATAGGAAATGACGAAATTATTACAGGCAAATCCACATTTAGAATAAGTCTCTTGTAAAGTAATGCAAATTACGTAAATTAGGATTTTTCAATGGGGACCATATCTTGGTGATTTATCCGCATGGACAGATAATGAGTAAGGTTTTTTAAAAGTTAAAGATAGCGCAAAAATATATCATTTACAATATATCATCGTAAGCAACACAAAATAAAGCATTGCGATTTAATGAGCGCACGATGGCAAGGAAATATATGTAATAAGGAAATAAGTCCACTAACGAAGTTAAGTAATTGAATGGGACAACATGGGCTATTTTAGGAACATAGAGCAGAAAGTAATTTGAATCTGAGGGGTGCATAATAAGTTATAAAAATGGTTATAATAATTTGATATATGTTTGGATAAGAAGTTACAATATATAACATAATTAAGTTATTGAATATCAAGAAGGAGTGGTATGGAGATTGTGAGGTTATTTTAGAGAGTAGTGGAAAAGTCTGTATTTTCTGGACAGGCAGGGCAGTGTCCTAAAATTACAGTCTATTTTTGGTCTGCTGGGAGTGTTTGTAGAAGTGATTTGTGTCGATTGAGAATTGGTTAAAACACCACGAAGGGATTCTTTGATGTGAGTACCCAGAAGTTTCTAAGTGAGGGAAAAATGTATTTGATCCCCTGCTGATTTTGTACGCTTGCCCACTGACAAAGAAATGATCAGTCTATAATTTTATTGGTAGGTTTATTTGAACAGTGAGAGACAGAATAACAACAAAAATATCCAGAAAAACGCATGTCAAAAATGTTATAAATTGATTTGCATTTTAATGAGGGAAATAAGTATTTGACCCCTCTCAATCAGAAAGATTTCTGGCTCCCAGGTGTCTTTTATACTGGTAACGAGCTGAGATTAGGAGCACACTCTTGAAAGGAGTGCTCCTAATCTCAGTTTGTTACCTGTATAAAAGACACCTGTCCACAGAAGCAATCAATCAATCAGATTCCAAACTCTCCACCATGGCCAAGACCAAAGAGCTCTCCAAGGATGTCAAGGACAATATTGTAGACCTACAAGGCTGGAATGGGCTACAAGACCATTGCCAAGCAGCTTGGTGAGAAGGTGACAACAGTTGGTGCGATTATTCGCAAATAGAAGAAACACAAAAGAACTGTCAATCTCCCTCGGCCTGGGGCTCCATGCAAGATCTCACCTTGTGGAGTTGCAATGATCATGAGAACGGTGAGGAATCATCCCAGAACACGGGAGGATCTTGTCAATGATCTCAAGGCAGCTGGGACCATAGTCACCAAGAAAACAATTGGTGACCCCAAGAACACCATCCCCACCGTCAAACATGGATGTGGAAACATTATGCTTTGGGGGTGTTTTCTGCTAAGGGGACAGGACAACTTCACCACATCAAAGGGACGATGGACGGGGCCATGTACCGTCAAATCTTGGGTGAGAACCTCCTTTCCTCAGCCAGGGCATTGAAAATGGGTCGTGGATGGGTATTCCAGCATGACAATGACCCAAAACACACAGCCAAGGCAACAAAGGAGTGGCTCAAGAGAAGCACATTAAGGTCCTGGAGTGGCTTAGCCAGTCTCCAGACCTTAATCCCATAGAAAATCTGTGGAGAGAGCTGAAGGTTCGAGTTGCCAAACGTCAGCCACGAAACCTTAATGACTTGGAGAAGATCTGAAAAGATGAGTGGGACAAAATCCCTCCTGAGATGTGTGCAAACCTGTTGGCCAACTACAAGAAACGTCTGACCTCTGTGATTGCCAACAAGGGTTTTGCCACCAAGTACTAAGTCATGTTTTGCAGAGGGGTTAAATACTTTTTTCCCTCACTGTATGTATTAACTTGCTCACTCAAACGTAGACGTACGTCATGGATGGGGAAGTAATTAATATGGGTTTTCTAAGTTTGTACCGTTGTGGGATCATGTGATAGAGATAAGGTTTAAGGAATAAATTGACCATAAGTAATGTGGTTATAGAATTTATAATATAGTACAATGTCAATTTAGGGTTTTCATTAAACTAATTATCAGTGTGGAGCTAAGGTGGTGAAGTGAAGGAACTTCATTTTATTCAGAGGGTAAGATGATAAACCAGTATAATTGCGCTATTTGTGGGATTTATTTGTCATTTAAATGGCGTAGAGTAAAATCTGGGTTTATGAGTGTAATTCAACTGCTGGTATGTGTTGCTTGAACGGATACTACAAAGTATTTGGTTTGGTGATGTAGAATGGAAGGTTTGAAGTGTGCGTGGTTCAAATGGAAAGACTCACTTATTTAACAGGAATAGCGAGACGATTTCGTGCTAGTCATTTTTTTTGCGTTGCCTAAGGGTTGGCTAGATTAAACGATTGAGACTGTTGGCGTAATGTCTATCAATAAATGGGATATTGTTACTATGGATATAAATTCAATATATGATGGTAAAATACAGCAAGTGTGGTATTACTTGTAGCCTACTTAGAAAGGACAGTTACCTAGATCTGCTGTATTCTGATAATGGCGGATTGGTGGTTTCATAAGAGCTGTGGCTATGATCTTAGTTGATAACAGGGGACATAGAATGTAGTTTACGACGTATAGAGAAGCGAATGTCTTATATTCATGGGAAGTGAAGCAAGGGAACTCAGAGAATAATAGGAATATTAAACAAACACTAGGGATAATGTAGCATTGTTGGAAGGAAGCAGAGTATGAAGGACTGAGGAAAATAGTAACTTTTGGTTGAGGTTATTACAGAAATATCACTGTCACACTATCGTAACAAATAAACTGAACCAAACATGATGTTACTACAGCAATTTAGGATGGTTAATGTTGTTAAATTCGTTTTAAACCCTATGATAGAGGTAAATGCAGAACGCTGTTTGAGAATGTGTTTTATTTTGTCTACTAGTAAAAAATGGAAGAGTTTACATGTTTTTTTCTCGCGGGTGTTAGCCATTGGGAATCGCTGAAACATGAGAGAGCTGTAAGGGACATTAAGGGTTACGTTTGGTGTACAAGGATCAATGGTTGCTGAGGAGAAGGAAGTCATAGGGGGTTAAATGTTTGGTGTGAAAGGGCTAGCTAGTTAGTGGTGCGAACTAGTGACGTTTAGAGTGGTGCGTAACTTGCTATGCGGCGTGGAAGTAGTTGTTTAACTTGCCTTGCAAGGATTGCGGATTTTGTGGGAGCGGCGGGTAGCGGTGTTTCGATGGTGAATGTTGTCGATGTGTGTGAGGGTCCCTGGTTTCAAGACCATGTAGGGAAGGAAACAAAACTCTTATATTGA
>NW_025539867.1:0-11047 GCF_020615455.1 Coregonus clupeaformis | reverse complement strand
TTGTCATTGGCTAACTAAGCCAGAACCCAGAAGCAGACCAGACACGGCACGTGAGAAAGGTGTGAGTGTTTATTTATCCGAGTGAAGCTTGAATAATCCAGGGAACAGAGCGGGTGGCGGGGATGGGTTGTTGAAGGTGCAGTGGTTGGTCTCGTACTGTCGGGCAGCCGCCACCATCAGGCAGAGGTTGGGTGAAGGTTCTGGTGAGAGACTGCAGACAGAACAAAAACGGAGGGTGAGCACACACAGCAAATCAACACAGTCCAAACAACAAAACTAATCACTTAGAACCCAAAGGCTGATACGCTGACAAAATATACTGTTCATGGCTAACGAATCCGGCAGGAACTGGATGTTGGCCCAGAGCCTAAGAAGGGTGATGATCAGGACCAGGTGTGCAGATTGCTGATGGGATGCAGGTGCGAAAAACCAGAGCTACCCCCGGAGTGCTCCCAACTCCTCGGGAAATTGGAGAATACGAGCAGGAACACTGGGTCACCAGACAGGACCTGACCCAGACAGCCGGGATCGCTACAGTACCTCCCTCCGATTAACGCCACTGGCGGACTTCCCGGAGTGCCAGGATGGAGAAGTAGAAGTCATTGATGAGGTCGCGCCTAGACCTGTCGCGCGATCCAACCTCTCCTCAGGGCCACACCCTCCCAGTCCACTTAGATACTGGAAACCCGGCCCGGCCGTCTGAATCCATGATGCGACGCACCGTGTAGGGCAGGACTACCTCCGATCAGTTCCAGGAGGAGGAGGAGGAGGCGGAGGGAGGCAACAGAGGACTGAGGAAGACAGGCTGAGGCAGGGAGACATTGAAAGGATGGACTCTGAGCGTCTCGGCAGTTTGAGCTTAACTGCCACTGGATTGATCACCTTCTCCACCACAAACGGACCAATGAACTTCGGTAACAACTTCCTAGACTCAGTCCGTAACGGAAGATCCCGTGTACAACCAAACTCCTATTCCCGATGGTATAGGTGGGAGCGTAAATCAAGATGATTCGCCTGGAGCTGATACCGGGTCCGAAACCTAAGGAGTGCCTTTCTGCCCGATGCCAGGTCCGGGGTGGCAACGCCGAATATGGGCCTGGAACAGAAGGTACTGAGAGCCCTTCTCCTGGAGAAGGAAACAGGGAAGGTTGGTAGCCAGCAGGTACTGGAAGGGGAGACATCTCTATGGCAGATAAGGAAGAGTATTGTGGCATGGCTTCAACCCAAGGCAACTGAGAAAACCCAGGAGGTGGGGGTTGGAAGAGACCAGACAAAGCGAAGGTTGCTGATTCCATCTTCTGCTGGCCTCTCCCGCCTGATTGGATTGGGGGGTGAAACCAGATGAGACTGACCAGAGTCTAATGGCCAAACAGAAGGACCTCCAGACAGCAGAGGTAAACCGAGGGCCACGGTCGGAAACGATATCACTGGCAAAACTGCGGACCGGAAAACCCCCTAACCAGGATCTCGGACGCCTGCAAGGCAGAGGGAAGCGGGGCAAATTTCGGGCACAAAGTGGGCTTAACTTCATGAATCTGTCCACGATAGTCAGAACGACTGCAGTTCCTCAGAGCGGGCAACCCTGACGGTCCAGGCCAGATGCGACCATGGCCGCCGGGAATAGGAAGGGGGTGAAGTAGTCCAGAGTTGGGCCGATTGCAATTTTTATTTTAAGCGCACACCGGACAGGCAGCAACAAACCCCCGAGTATCCTCGCCATGGCAGGCCACCAAAAACGCCTGCGAAGAAACGCCATGGAAGTCCAGCCACGCCAGGGTGACAAGCCATCTGCGCCAAGTGGACCATTTGAGGACAGTGGTGACTAACTGACTCAGGCACAAACAACTCTCACTCGGGTGACTGCTATCGACCGGCTGAGTCCAAGGGTCACTAACACCCTCCTCCCCAATCTTCCACATAACTGCTCCAACGACGCAGTTCGGGAGGATTGTCTCATGGTCTGGACCCACTCTCTCCGCCTTGAGAACATCCGACAAGGCGTCCGCCTTGCCGTCTTAGATCCAGGTCGAACGTCAGGGCAAATCTTGAATTGCCCGAAATAACGCCACTCGCCTGACGGGAGCGAGACGCTAGCCGATTGCAATGAAGTAGCATTCTTGTATCTCACCAGACACAAACGGTTGCCCGTTCTCCAACCAGTGGCGCCACTCTCCAAGGCAAGTTTCACCGCGAGAAGCCCCGGTTACTCATATCAATTCCTCTCCGCAGGCGAAAGGCGACGCAGAGGCAGGGCTACAGGGATGGAGCCACGTCCGGGAGCACGGCCATGACAGGATGGCGCTAACTCCTACATCAGACGCGTTCCACTTCAACGCATTTAACTTGACGGGCTGCGGGTCTCGTTGAGAGAGAATCGTGCGTTGGTGAATCGCCTTCAAATCCAGAACGCCGATCCGCCCGAATTCCACTTCCTGAAGGTCCTGATGGGAAGTCGCGCAGTTAACGGAGCGTCCACACGGCTGTAATCCCGGATGAATTTCATGGTAGAAATTGGGCAGAAACTTCAAAAATCTCTGGAGCCGCACCGCATCGGCCGGGCCCATTCCAGAACCGCTTAACCTTCTCCGGTCCATCCACCTCTCCTGGAGATGATGTACCGTAGCGGGGATGTCGCAGGGGCGTGAACTCGCACTTCTCGGCCTTCACGAACAGGCGCATTCTTCAACAATCGCTGCAGCACCTGCCGACATGCTGGATGCAGTCGAAAGGTTCCTTCGAGAAGATCAGAATGTCATCCAGGTAAAACAAACACACAAAGAGACCGAACATATCTCTCAGGACGCCAGTTCACCATACGGAATATCACTGGAGCATTGGTCAGTCCAAACGGCATCACCTATACTCGAAGTGGACTCACCGGTGTATTGGAAACCTGGCCAACCACTTCGCCCTCTCTCTCTGATCCGGATCAGGTGATACGAATTGCGCAGGTCTAGCGGCAGAATACCCGTATACCCTGTAAGGAGTCGAAGGCAGAACCATCAAGGGCAGGATACTTGCTCTTGATCGTGATGCTGTCTAACCCCCCGGAGCAATCAATACACGGTCTAAGAGCCATCCTCTCACCTACAAAGAAGAATCACCCTCGTGGGTGATGACGAGGCGAACGATTCAGCAGCTAGAGACTCCTGATGCAGGTCTCACCGCCACGTCAGGTCGGGAGTTTATGTCCTCTCTGGGGTGACAGCTCCAGGACCAGGCATGGCACAATCCAGGGTCGGGGAGGGAGTGACAGAGCCTTCTGCTTACTGAAAACTTCCCCAATCGCATATGTCTCGGGAACCAGGACAATCTTTGGGGTTTAGCCTCAATCACCTGACTGGGAACCGAATGGGGGGCAGGCAGTCTTGAGACAGTTAGGCGACAATCAAGGCTCCAATCCTGTTACTCTCAAGTCTGTCACCTAATCAATCTATGGATTGTGTTCCTTCAGCCAGGGGTATCCAAGGACCAGAGGAACATGGGAAGACGAAATGAAGAATGAAATCATCTCAGAATGATTCTCGACAACCAGATTTTAACCGTTCAGTCCTCATCGGATACTGCGCTGACTACCGCCGCTCAGAGGGTCGCCCAATGGCTTCTGCAATTGCTCCTGAAAGTCCCAGCTGTTCCACCAACTCGGCATCAAGAAAGCTTCGCATCGCACCTGAATCGAGCAAAAGCTAAGTTACTAAGCCTGATTCCCGTTCACAAGGGTAGTCGAAAAACGTGGGCTGACAGAGGTACTGAGAGGTTAAACTGTCGCTTAAAAAGTCCTCCCAACTTTAGCGAGCCGGGCAGTTTGACGACTCTCGGGAACAGGTGAGACAACGTCCCGAGCTACCACAGTAGAGTGCAGCAGTTGGTCTGACGCCCGGTTGACGCCCTCCTGGCTGTCCCAGCGCCCCACTTGCATGGGTTCAGACCGAGAGGACTTCACTAATCCATTGTGGAGGAGAATGGATCGATTTGTGCCTGGTCCACTCACCCGACCCGACTGGGAACTGAGAAGCTGATCGCTGGACGGAACTCATTGCTTCCTCTCTTCGCTTCCTCGGACTCGATTATCCACCCGAACAGGACGTAGCTACTGGCTGTCCAGGTCACTAGGTCTGGATAGAGATCAACTCATCCTGAGCTGCTCCGACAGACCCGGTAAACAGAGACTCGCCCACTCCACTTTCCACAGCCAACGCCTTGGAACTCGATCACTTAAGTCGCCACGCCATGTAGTTCCTTGGCGAGCGAAAAACAGGCGCTTAGCCGCGCCTTCTCCTCGACGGAATGGTCGTAAGAGCTTCTCATCTTCGCCGCGAACCCTGGGTATGAAGCCGCTGCAGGGATCCTGTCGCTCTCTAAACGGCCAGTTTTCCACCTAGCTGGCCAACACTACGCAGCAACTCAATCAGAAAGGCTATCCTAGGCCTGCCCTGTGGCATAAGAGTAGGGCTGTAGATCGCACACTGTGTCCACACTGCATAAGGAAGGAAACGGCATCTCTCAGCTCTCCTCATACTTATCCGGCGCCGGAACTTTGGGCTCACGGATGACACACAGCTTCAAGGCAGGCGAGATGGTGGAAACTGCAGGTGATTCCACCGACACTCTGCGTTGGTTCTGGACCCGTCAGACCGTAGAAAGGTTCAACTGACAACGCCGATCTCTGTAGTACTGCGGTTATGATAGCCTAACATCTTCTCCTGCTGTAATAGCATGCATAACAGAGTCCAGGTCCGCTAACCCACCATTGGTCGATCGCTCTGTCAGTTTATAATCTAAGCCAGAACCCAGAAGCAGACCAGACACGGCATGAGACAAAGGAGGTGTTTATTTATAGAGTCCGAAAGGGAAGCTGAATAATCCAGGGAACAGAGCCAGTGGCGTGTATGGGGTTGTTGAAGGTGCAGTGGTTGGTCCGTACTGGGTCGGGCAGTCGCCGACCATCAGGCAGAGGTTGGGGGTGAAGGTTCCGGGTGAGAGACTGCAGATGAACAAACGGAGGTGAGTACACAGCAAATCAACACAGTAAAAAAAACAAAACTAATGCCAGAACTCAAAGGCTGATATTACTGACAAACATACTGTTCATGGCTAATTCCATCCGGCAGGAACTGGATGTTGGCCCAGAGCCCAAAGAAGGGTGATGATCAGACCAGGTGTGCAGATTGCTGATGGTATGCAGAAAGGAAAAACCAGAGCGTCTCTGAGCGCTCCCAACCTCGGGAAACTGGAGAATACGAGCAGGAATACTAGTCACTGACAGGACCCGACCCAGACAGCCGGGATCGCCACAGCAATAGGAGATTGCACTCATCTGTGGATCTGTTGGGCCGGTATGCAAATTGGAGTGGAATCAGGGTTTCTGGGATAATGGTGTTGATGTGAGCTATGACCAGCCTTTCTCAAAGCACTTCATGGCTACAGACGTGAGTACAGGTCGGTGGTCATTTAGGCAGGTTATCTTACTGTTCTGGGCACAGGGACTATGGTGGTCTGCTTGAAAAAATGTTAGCACATAGACTCAAATAGACATGTTGAAAATGTCAGTGAAGACACTTGCCAGCTGGTCAGCGCATGCCTGGAGTACACGCTCCTGGTAATCCCTCTGGCCCTGCGGCCTTGGTGAATGTTGACCTGCTTAAAAGTCCTACACACATCGGCTACAGAGAGCTTGACTCACATAGTCATCCGGAACAGCTGATGCTCATGCACATGCTATAATAATAATAAAAGTGATTTAGCCTGCCTGGCAGGCTTGCAGGTCACTGGGCAGCTCGCGGCTGTGCTCTGCCAGGAAGCCTGTGGATAGTTTCTGCCCTGCCACATCCGACGAGCATCAGTAGTGTAGCAATGCCTTCTACCTTAGTTGTATAGAATCTTTGCTATTGGATGATTGGGAGATATTGCGACGATCCCGGTGTCTGAGTCGGGTCCTGGGTGCTAGGGTCCTGCTCAGGACTCCAGCTCCGGGCTTCGAACGCCCCGGGAGCGCTGTCTGCTTTGCGCACCTGCATCCCATATCAGCAATCTGCACACTGGTCCTGACTTATCGTTCTTCTTAGGTCTCTGGCCAACATCTAGTTCCTGCCGGATTGCTAGCCATGAATAGTATGTTTGTCGGGCGATCACTCTGGAGTTTGAGTAGTTTTGTTGCTTTGTTGGACTTGTGTACTCACCCCGTTAGTCTGTCTGCAGTCCTCACCCGAACCTTCACCCAACCTCTGCTGATGGTCGGGCGGCTGTGCCGAGCCAGTACCGACCAAACCACTGCACCTTCTCAACAACCCATCCACGCCACCCGCTCTGTTCCTGGATTATTCAGCTTCACACTATTAATAAACACTACTTTGTTCACTGCATCGTTCCTGGTTGCTTCTGGGCTCTGCTTAGCAACCGTGATAGAACGCATCCGCCAGTAATGAACCCAGCGGACCTGGACTTGTTCGCGCACGCTTATACCCAGCAGGAGAAGATGTAGGAAGCAATCATAGCACGGTATACAGGAGATCGCGTTGTGGCCCGAACTTTCACCGGTCCGACGGAGGTCCAGAACCAACGCAAGTCCGGTGGAGGATCCACTACCGTTTCACCGGATCTCGCCTGCCGCTTCTGAAGCTGTGTCCATCCGTGAGCCCAAGGTTCCGACCGCCGGATAAGTATGAGGGAGACTGGGAAGATGCCTTTTATGCAGTGTGGATAGTGCCGATCACAGCCCTACTTTATGCTGCAGACAAGCTAGGATAGCCTGTGATTGAGCTGCTGCGCGGTCGACGCTGGAGGGGGCTTCAGCCGCTTTGGGAAACGAGCAGGATCCTGTATGGCTTCATACCAGGGGTTCGCGGCTTGAGATGAGGGAGGTTCTTCGACCATTCCGTCCCGAGGGAGGGACAGTAGGCGTTTTCGCGCCAAGGAACTGCGGGCAGCGCGGGTGGCCGACTTTTGTGATCGGAGTTCAAGACGCTGGCTGTGGAGAGTGGGTGGAACGAGGAGTCTGCAAGCGGCCTTTACCAGGGTCTGTCTGAAGTCAAGGATGAGTTGATCTCTATCCGAGCTCTAGTGACCTGGACAGCTTGGTAGCTTTGTCTATTCGGGGGATAATCGAGTCCGAGAGCCAAGGAGGGAGAAGCACCGGGTTCCGCCCCAACCGACCAGCTTCTCAGTTCCCAGTCGGTCGGGGGTGACCAGAACACGCCGATCACTCTCCACCACAAGGGGATTAGTGGAGAGGTCCTTTTCATCGAACCAGGCAAGGGGGCGGCACGGGTTAACCAAGAGGAGCGCCAACAGAGACGCTAACCACTGTGCCCCACTGTGGTAGCTCGGGACATTACATCTCCACCTGTTCCCGCGGTCGCCGATCTGCCCGGCTTCTAAAGTTGGGAGGACTTTTAGCGAGCCAGTTTCAACCTCTCAGTACCTCTGTCAGACCCCGTTCCGGCTACTTGTGAACAGGAATCAGAGCTTAGCGCTAACGCTTTGATCGATTCAGCGCCGACGGAAGCGATTAATGCCGAACTGGGGAACAGGCTGGGGCTTTCCCTGGAGCAATTGCCGGAAGCCATCGAAGCGTTACCACTGTGAACGGGCAGTAGTTGGCACGTATCACGAGAGGACTGAACCGGTCAAGATGCGTTGTCGGGAATCATTTGAGATGATTTATTTTTCATTCTGTTGCTTCCATGTTCCTCTGGTCCTGGATACTGGCTGAAGGGAACACAATCCCACGCTGATTGGGTGACGCAAGGTAACGAGTTGGAGCCTTGATTGTCAATGCGAACTGTCTCAAGACTGCCTGCCCCTTATTCGGAGCTCCCAGTCAGGTGATTGAGGCAAACCCCCAGATTTGTCCCTGGTTCCTGAGACATAGTCACGATTTGGGGAAGTCAAAGCAGAAGCTTGTCACTCCCCCCGACCCCCATATTGTGCATCAACTGTCCCTGGAGCTGCCCACAAGGGTTATCGCATCCCCGACCTGAACGTGAGCGCTGGAGACCTACATCAAGGAGTCTAGCTGCTGGTCTCGTTTCGCCCCTCGTCACCCCCTGGGGGCAGGATTCTTTTTGTGGGTAAGAAGGATGGCTCTCTTCGACTGGGTATTGATTATCGGGGGTTGAATGACATCACGCGCCAAGAACAAGTATCCTGCTCTTGATGAGTTCTGCCTTCGACTTACAGGGTGTCTACGAAGTTCACCACGAGACTACGCAATGCGATCACCTGGTCCGGATCAGAGAGGGGGACGAGTGGTTGACGGTTTCACACACCGGCGGGTATTTGGGTATTGGGTGATGCCGCTTTGACCGACCAATGCATCCAGCGGATTCCAGAGATATGGTGAATCGACGCCCTGAGAGATAAGATCGGTTTTTGTGTTTGTTTACTGAGACATTCTGATCTTCTCGAGGAACCTTCCGACCACGCCCACCATGTCCGGGGCGGTGTGCAGCGATTGTTGGAGAATCGGGCCTGTTCGTGAAGGCCGAGCAAGCGCGAGTTTCACGCCCACACGACATCCTTTCTCGGTACATCATCTCCAGGGAGAGATTAGGATGGGACCAGGAGAAGGTTAGAAGCGGTTCTGGAATGGGCCCAGGCCCGCACGAGAATTGCAGCTCCAGAGATTTTTGGGTTTAAGCAATTTCTGCCGCAGAATTATCCGGATTACAGAGCCGTGTGGCCGCTGCCGCTAACTGCCTTGACTTCCAAGCATCAGGACCTTCAAGTGGAATCCGAGGCGGATCGACGCTGGATTTGAAGAGGCGATTCACCAACGCACCGATTCTTCAACCGGACACGGCCCGGCCAGTTCGCTGCCGAAGTGGACGCGTCTCTGATGTGGGAGTTGGCGCCATCTCGCCGCAGCGATGCTCCACGGACAGTAAACCCCATCCCTGCGCGCTACTACTCTCGCCGCCCGCTGGAGAGGAATTACGAGGGGTAACCGGGAAGCCTGACGGACTTTGGAGGAGTGGCGCCACTGGTTGGGGGGGGCGGAGCAAACCGCTTATTGTCTGGACGGACGACAAGAATCTTGCTTACGCGCAATCGCTAAACGCCCCAACTCCGCCAGGCCAGGATGGGACGTTTTTTTCCGATCATCAAGTTTGTGACGCCCGACCTGGATTAAACGGCAAGGTGGACGCCTTTGTTCCGGATGTTCTCCAAGACGGAGGGAGAGTGGGTCAAGACCCAGACAGCCCTTCCCTGAACTGCGCCGTGGGGAGTAGCAGTGTGTGAAGATTGAGGAGGAGGTGCTGGCGGCTCCTCGACAGCCCGTAAGGTCCACCCGGTCGGTTGTTTGTGCTTGAGTCGCCTCGGGAGCTGCTGTCCAAATGGTCCCACGCCAGCAAGATGGCTTGTCGCCTGGCGTGGCTCGGACTATGGCCCGCAGACGTTTTGGTGGCTGCTGTGCCGAGGATACTGGGTTTTGTTGCTGCCTGTCCAGTGTGTGCGCAGAATAAGAGTACCAACCGCCCGGCTCTGGACTACTACCCCCTTTCCTATTCCCGCGCGACTCATGGTCGCTCCGGCCCTGGACTCGCCACGGGTTGCCCGCTTTGAGGGGAACACGGCCGCTCTGATTATCGGGACAGATTCAGCAAGTTCGCCGACTTTGTGCCACTTGCCAAGCTTCTTTGCCTCGGAGACGCAGATCCTGGTTAGGGAGGTTTTCAGGGTCCACGGTTTGCCCAGTGAATAAGCTTCCGACCGTGGCCCCGGTTTATTGCTGTTAGTCCTTCTTTTGGCCATTGAGCTACGGTCAGTCCCACTCTGGTTTTTCACCCCCAATCTAATGGTCAGGCGGAGAGAGCCAACCAGAAGATGGAATCAACGCCACGCCGCTGCCGTCTCTTCCATCCCCCACCTCCTGGGCTCAGTGCTTGGCCTGAGTATGCCCACAATACTTTTCCTACATCTGCCACTGGGATGTCTCCTTCGTGTGTATGGTACGTCCCTCCTGTTTCTTCTCAGGAGGAGTAGTGTCCTTCTTTCAGGCCCATACCGGGCCTTGCCACTGGACCTGGCACGACCCAGAAAGGCGTGAACCCAGAGCTTCGGACCGGCATCAGCCCAGGCGACCGCCGCTGGATTCCCGCCTCCCACCATACCATCGGAGATAGGGCTTTGCTGCCACACGGGATCTTCCCACGGACTGAGTCAGGAAGTTGGTACCGGTTCATTGGTCCGCTTGTGGTGGAGAAGGTGATCAATCTAGTGGCAGTTCGACTTCCAAACTACCGAGGACGCCAGAGTCCATCCTACCTTTCATGTCTCCTGCCTCGGGCGCTGTCTTTTCTTTGGTTGTTGCGTCCTCCGCCCTCCTCCTCCTCCTGATGATGGGAGGTGGTCCTGCCTACACGGTAGCCCGTACCATGGGATTCCAGACGGCGGGGCCGGGGTTTCCCGTATCTCGTGGGACTGGGAGGGGGTATGGCCCTGAGGAGAGGGAGTTGGATTCTGTCGGGCGTTCCAGGTCTAGACGCAACTCATCAGTGACCTCTACCGGCCTCCATCCGCATGCTCCGGGAAGTTCTCGCCCGGTGGCGTCTGGCCGGAGGGGGGGTACAGACGAGCTGTCTGAGCCGGGTCCCGTCTGGGTGACTAGTGTTCCTGGCGTATTTCTCCAGTTCCTAGGGTTCGCGCCCGGGAGCGCCTGGGTTCCGGACTGCATCCCATCAGCACCCGCCTGGTCTGATGTCATTAGGTTGGCCGACATCCAGTTCCCAGCCGGATCTAGCATGAACAGTATGATTGTCAGCCGATCGGGCCCTTGAGCTTCTACCGTTAGTTTTGTTGTTTTGTACCTTGTTGATTTGCTACTGACCTCGCTTTTTCTGTCCGTAGTCCCTCGCCCGAACTCTTCACCCAATCTGTGATGGTCGGCGGCTGCCGAGCCAGTACTCGACCAACCACTGCACCTTCAACAACCCATCCACCGACCCGCTCTGTTCCCTGGATTATTCAGCTTCACTGAACTCTATTAATAAACACTCACTTTGTCTCACGCATGCATTTTGGTCCTTGGTCTGCTTTGGGGTTCTGG
>NW_025539866.1:0-11051 GCF_020615455.1 Coregonus clupeaformis | reverse complement strand
GCTGGGACCATAGTCACAAAGAAAACAATTGGTAACACATTACGCCGTGAAGGACTGAAATCCTGCAGCGCCCGCAAGGTCCCCCTGCTCAAGAAAGTGTCATGAGCCCTCTCACTCCACCGGTTACCACCTTAATTGGTTTCCACTACTCTCTTCCACTCTGCTCACACTCCTCTCTCTACTCAGCCTAACTACTGCTCCACAACCTGTCCCTGCTCTGCTCGGCTCTAATTACTCTGCCAGCTGCGCTGCATTACCCACTAACCTCTCCCAGTATTTGGCAAGGCCCTGTCTTTCAGCTCTCCGGTGTCAGATCGTCTGCAAAGCTCACACCCGGAACCTGTTTGCTCGCGCTTCTGGCTCACCCCTGGTTTTGTGACCCCGGACCTGCCTGTTTATTGGATACTCTTACTGCCTTAGGAGATCCAGACCTGCTTCTGCCTTGACTCCTGACTACTGCTCTTCAATCCCGGTAACTCTGACCAGCCTTCTGCCTTGCTACTAAGTATTTTGGATTCCCTTGAACTGTACCGTGCTGCCTGGTTTCATTCCGCCCCTGTTGTGTCTGTGTTTCCTCCCCCCAGGACTTCTGGACCAGCCAAACCACCGCGTCATCGGACCTTGCATACGCTGCCACTGGGGGGGAGGCACAGACCCAGCACATCGGACGGGATAACCCTGGAGCCTTCACTCCTCCCTACATCCCCTTTCCCTTTAAGTTTAAATAAACTTTTTCTGGTGTGACGTAATTGTGGTCCTCTTGTCGTCTGTCTGAACCGTGACAATGATCTGACCATCTGGACTCAGCGCCACACTTCCCCCGACATGGAAACCGAAGAGCTTGAGCAACCCACCGCCATTACTACGCCTGGAACACACTGAGAGAGAGCTAGGCCGCATGAGCGGCGTCATCTCCTCTCTGCTTCAGGTCGGCCACCAACAGCATCAGCAGTTCCAGCACCAGCAGCAGTCCCAGCAGCAGCAACAACAACTCTGCATGATCATTCAACTCCTCACCAACCTGACCCCAGCCAGTCTGCCTACCAGCCCCTGCCCCCGAGTTACCTGCCCCGGTCAGTTGCAGCCGTTCGTGAACCCAAGATTGAAACCCGAGCGGTTCAACGCACATTCAACCCAGGTCCGGCCATTCCTGACCTCAGCTGCCGACTTCAGTTCTCCTTGCAGCCAAGGACCTTACGCCACACGGAGGGGGCTAAAGTTGGGTATGCCATCACTCACCTGACGGGCCGAGCTCGAACTCTGGGGAACAGCAGAGTTCGAACGTCAAAACCCCCCGCATGTGCAAACCTTCGACCTGTTTGCTGAGGAGATGCTGAAGGTGTTTGACCTGGATTCCCCAACCGCAGAGGCGTCGTGAACTGTTCAGTATTCGACAAGGCAGGCGTACAGTCGCAGACCATTCCATCGACTTCCGAACCCTTGCTAGGCAAGTTCTTGGAACACACCATACGTTGGTGGGACGCGTTCTTCCATAGTTTGGCTGACTATATCAAGGGACGAGTATGGTCTCCCATGAACTGCCTTCCACTCTTGATGAAGCCATCGCACTGACTGTCAGGATCGACAGTGGGATACAGACCCGTCGTCGTGGGAGGGGGGCGCCAAGGGTTCCACCACTACCGGCATTCGGAGAGATCCGACTGGGCTCCTGTCATCTACTGCCACTCACCCAGGTCAGCTTGATCTGGTCTCTGAGCCTATGGAGATTGGGCGAGCCTCTCTCACTCCTGCAGAGAGCGCCAGCGGCGCTACCTCAAACCTCTGCCTCTATTGTGGAGGTGATGGACATCGTGTGGTAACCTGCCCTTTAAAGGGCCGAAGCTCACCGGGCATAGGGGGAGTCCGGTTGAGTTCAATGACCATCCAGTCCTCCGACCGCAAACCCCCCTGCTGCAAGTTCACCTCCCGCCTCCTGACTCAACTCACCCCTGGCTGCTCTGGTGGATTCTGGCGCCAAGCCAACATAATGGACATCAAGCTGGCACGCCAACTGGGACTGAGAACCTCCGCTTGACACCTCCTATTCCTGCCCCGGGCACTGGACGGATACTTACTCGGATCGGTCATCATGTCACGGCCCCGGTCTCGATGGGGTCTGTCCAGAAACCATCAAGAAACTATCCAGTTTCACCTGCTCCCCTCCCAGGCCAACCCCTCATCCTGGGTTAGCCCCATGCTCCCCGGCATTCAACCTCAGCTCGACTGGGTGACCGCGGGTGATCAGGGAAGTGGGGAGAGGACTGCCACCGAACCTGCCTGCTTGCCGCACTACCCCTCGGCCAGTATTCCTACTAACTCCGCCCCTGACACCCTCCAAGGACCCTGGTGTCGATTCTGCCAAGTCCCTGCATCGTTGCAGCTCTGACCTGGGCTGTTGAGGAACAGGTGCTGGAGGCTCTCCGTAACCAGCCAGGTCCCAGCACTTTGCCCATGACCGCTTTTGGTCCCCCAAGACCTGGAGGTCCCAGGTCGTTCAGTGGGGACATGACTCCGCCTAGCTTGTCACCCTGGCTCCACCCGCACTTACAACCTGCTACGCCCAGAGGTTCTGGTGGCCCTCTCTGAGGAAGGATGTACGGGAATCGTCCAAGCCTGCCCCCATCTGCAATCAACACAAGTCGTTCTGCCAGCCCCCAGCCGGATTGCTGCAGCCCTGCCTGTGCCCAGGAGTCCGCTGGTCCCTGCTGCGCCTTGTCCTCCTCCTCCACGGCTCGTCGATGGTGAGTCTGGTTTACACCGTCCGCCGCCTGCTTCGGTCCAGACGGAGGGGTCTCTCAGTACCTCTCATTACTGGGAGGGCTATGGACCTGAGGAAAGGGACCTGGGTGCCAGCTAGTCGGATTGTAGGATAGGACTCTCATCACCGCTTTCCCAGCGGTCATCCTGATCAACCTGCAATCCGTAGGGCCGCCCCAGAGGGGATCCCCTAACCGTCCTGCCCGCCGGCTTCCTGTCCTGTGCCTGATCCTGTCTCGGGACCTGTCCCATCTCCCGACCACGGCCCTCCGGCTTCCTCCGAGATGAGGACGTTCGCGTCGGACCGTTCGGAGGAGTTCTGAGCCCTCCTCCGGCTCCTCCCTCCTCCCGCCCGGCGTGGTGTTGCTCTTGGGACTTCTGGGGCCGTCCCTTGGGGGTTCTGTCAGGAGCCCTCTCACTCCACCGGGTTACCACCTTAGATTGGTTTCCACTATCTTCCACTCTGCTCACCTCCCTCTCTCTACTCAGCCTAACTAGCTCCACCTGTCCCTGCTCTGCTCGGCTCCTAATTACTCTGCCAGCTGCGCTGCATTACCCACCAACCTTCTCCCAGTATTTAAGGCCCTGTCTTTCAGCTCTCCGGTGTCAGGGATCGTCTCGCAAAGCTCACACCCGGAACCTGTTTGCTCGCGCTTCTGGCTCACCCTGGTTTTGCTGACCCCCGGACCTGCCTGTTTATTGATACTCTTCTGCCTTAGGAGATCCAGACCTGCTTCTGCCTTACGACTCCTGACTACCTCTTCAATCCCGTAACTCGACCAGCCTTCTGCCTTGCTACTACGTATTTTGGATTCCCTTGAACTGTACTGCTGCCTGGTTTCATTCCAAAGCCGTTGTGTCTGTGTTTCCTCCCCCAGGACTCCTGGACCACCAACCACGGCGTCATCGGACGCCGCTGCCACTGGGGGGAGGCACAGACCCAGCACATCGGACGGGATAACCCCTGGAGCCTTCACTCACTCCCTACATCCCTTTTCCCTTTAAGTTTAAATAAACTTTCTGGTGTGACGCAATTGTGGTCCTCTTGTCGTCTGTCTGAACCGTGACAGAAAGCACATATACAGGCACTATGAAGTTTGTCAATGAACATCTGAATGAATTCAGAGGAGAACTGGGTGAAAGTGTTGTGGTCAGGATGAGACCAAAATTGAGCTCTTTGGCATCAACTCAACTCGCCGTGTTTGGAGGAGGAGGAATGCTGCCTATGACCCCAAGAACACCATCCCCACCGGGTCAAACAAGGAGGTGGGAAACATTATGCTTTGGGGTGTTTTCTGCTAAGGGGACAGGACAACTTCACCGCATCAAAGGGATGATGGACGGGGGCCATGTACCGTCAAATCTTGGGTGAGAACCTCCTTTCCTCAGCCAGGGCATTGAAAATGGGTGGTGGATGGGTATTCCAGCATGACAATGACCCAAAACACACGGCCAAAGCAACAGGAAGGTGGCTCAAGAAGAAGCACATTAAGGTCCTGAAGTGGCCTAGCCAGTCTCCAGACCTTAATCCCATAGAAAATCTGTGGAGGTAGCTGAAGGTTCGAGTTGCCAAACGTCAGTGTCACGTTGCTGTGTATAGGTGTGGTGTGGAATCAGGCGCAGGCAGCAGAGGGTAAGTCCAACAAGACTTTACTGAACACAAAAATAATCCACAACAGCCCGGAGGCAAAAAGACGCACACAGGCGTAATGCAAGCGCACACAAAAGTGCGAGTAAATCTCTCCTAAACACAAGGAGGAAACTACGGAAAATAGCGTACGTAACAGGTAGCGCAACCACGACACGAACAATCACAACACAACACAAACCTAACAACAAGGAAACTAAATAGGGTGCTAAAACAGACCTAACTACAAAACAGGTGTGACTTAACAGACAAAACCAAACAAACACGAAAAACATCGAGCGGTGGCAGCTAGAACTCCGGAGACGACGATCGCGAAACCTGCCAAACAAGGAGGAGGAGCCGCCTCGGCCAAGTAAACCTTGAAGTACCTTGACGCGCGGCTCCAGCCGCGCGCTGCCTCGGGAACGACCAGGGGGGCGAGCAGGCGCAGGATGACCACGATGGAATTCCGTCATCAGGGACGAATCCAGAATGTCCCTCCTTGCACCCAGCACCGCTCCTCCGGACCGCCCACTCCACGAGATATTGGAGACCCCATCCGGCGTCTCGAATCCAGGATGGTCCGAACCGTGTAGCCGGAGCCCCCTCGATGTCCAACGGGGCGGAGGAGTCTCCTCAATCTCAAAGTCCTGGAGTGGACAGCTACCACCGGCCTGAGGAGAGACACATGGAACAGGGGTTAATCATTCTTGTAATCAATAGGTAGTTCTAACCTAACACACCTCGTTCAATCTCCTCAGGACTTTAAAAGGCTTCCTACAAACCGCCGCACCCAGCTTCCGGCAGGGGCAGGCGGAGGGGCAGGTTTCTGGTTGAGAGCCAGACTCGATCTCCAGGTGCGTACACTGCCCCTCACTGCGGTGTAGGTCGGCGCTCGTCTTCTGTTCGACGTATGCACGCTGCAGATGGACGTGTACGTCCCCACGTCTCCTCCGAGCGCCGCACTCCACTCATCCACAGCGGGGCCTCGATCTGCTCTCATGCCATGGTGCCAGAACCGGCTGACCCTAATACACACTGAAAAGGGGTTGAAGTTGGGTGGAGGAGTGGCGGAGAGAGTTCTGTGCCATCTCGGCCCAGGGCACATATCTCGCCCACTCCTCCGGCCGGCCCTGGGCACAATATGACCTCAGAAACCTACCCACATCCTGGTTGACTCGTTCAACCTGCCCATTACTCTCGGGTGGTAACCCGAGGTAAGGCTCACCGAGACCCCCAAACGTTCCATAAATGCTCTCCAGACTCTGGAGGTAAACTGGGGGCCTCGATCGGACACTATCTCCTCGGGCACCCCGTAATGCCGGAAGACGTGAGTAAATAGAGCCTCAGCGGTCTGTAGGGCCGTAGGGAAGACCCGGCAGGGAAGGAGACGACAGGCCTTCAAGAACCGATCCACAAACGACCAGGATGGTGGTATTCCCCTGGGAGGAGGGGAAGATCGGTAACAAAATCCACCGAGAGGGTGAGACCAGGGTCGTTGTGGAACGGGCAGGGGCTGCAATTTACCCCTGGGCAAGTGTCTGGGCGCCTTACACTGGGCACATACTGAGCAGGAGGAGACATAAACCCTCACTCCCCTGGCTAACGTTGACCAGTACCCCCGTACTAAGGCAGTGCACCGTCCGGCCAATACCCGGATGTCCAGAGGAGGGGGACGTGTGAGCCCAATAAATCAGCCGATCCCCGGACCTCTAGCGGGGATCGTACACCCGACCCACCGGACACTGGGGAGGACTAGGCTCGGTGCGTAACGCCCGCTCGATCTCCGATCGACCTCCCACACCACCGGTGCCACACAGACAAGACTCCGGTAGTAGGGAATGGACTCCACGCACCTCTCCTCCGTGTACATACCCGACGGGACAGAGCATCTGCCTTCCCGTTCTGGGACCCAGAATGTAGAAGTGATCTTGAACACAAACCGGGAGAAACATAGTCCATCGAGCCTGGCGAGGATTCAGCCTCCCTAGCTGCCCGAATGTACTCCAGGTTACGATGGTCGGTCAGAATGAGGAAAGGGGTGCTGAGCCCCCTCAAGCCAATGCCTCCACACCTTTAGGGCCTGTACTACGGCACAGCTCCCTGTCCCCTACGCCATAATTCCGCTCCGCGGACTGAGCTTCTTAGAATAAAAAGCACAGGGGCGGAGCTTAGTGGTGTACCGGATCGTTGAGAAAGAACTGCCCCGATACCGGCCTCAGACGCGTCCACCTCAACTTGGAAGGGTAAAAAGTGGGATCCGGGTGCGCCAACACCGGGGCCGAGGTAAACAGGTCCTTCAGTCTCCCAAGGCCCTGTCCGCCTCAGCTGACCACTGCAAGCGCACCGGACCCCCTTCAGCAGAGACGTTATCGAGGGAGCTACCACCTGTCCAAAACCCCCGGATAAACCTCCGGTAGTAATTGCAAAACCCAAGAACCGCTGCACCTCTTTAACCGTAGTTGGGGTTTGCCATTCACGCACGCGGATACTCCGGTCCACCTCCATTCTCACCCCGACGCAGACAACTGGTAACCCAAAAAGGAAACTGACTCCTGGAAGAACAGACATTTCTCACTTTGACATACAGGTCATGCTCCAACAGTCTCCTCAATACCCTGCGCACCAGGGCTACATGCCCGGCCCGAGTAGCACTGTACACAAGAATATCACTCTATGTACACCACTACTACCTGCGCCTGCATGTCCCGGAAAAGTTCGTCTACAAACGATTGGAGTACTGATGGAGCATTCATTAACCTCATATGGCACGACGAGATACTTTTCGTAATGGCCGGATGTAGTATCTAAATGCTGTCTTCCACTCATCGCCCTCCTAACGCACGCAAGTTATATGCGCTCCGGAGATCAATTTGTGAAGAACGCGTGTAAGGACTCCGTCATAGTCCCAATCAGAGAGAAGTGGATAGCTGTACTTCACCATCACCTGATTGAGACCACGGTAATCAATCACGGACGCAAACCTCCATCCTTTTTCTTCACAAAAAAGAAGCTCGAGGACGCGGGAGAAGTGGAGGCACGGTATGTATCCTTGTCTCGAGAGACTCGGCAATGTAAGTCTCCATTGCCTTTTCTCCTCCTGTGACAAAGGATACACATGGCTCCAGCAAGGAAGCGCTGCTCCTGTCTGGAGGTCTATCGCACAATCCCCTTGTCTATGAGGTGGCAACTGTGCCGCTCTGGTCTTACTGAACACGACGAGCGCCAAATCCTCTACTCAGGAGGAATGTGCAGTGCTGACATCTAGTTCGGACTCTCCACCGAGGTTGCCCCCACGGAAACGCCCAGACATAACCCCTCACACTGAGCAGACCACCCTTTAAGAGCTTTCTCTATACGAAATAGTAGGATCATGGGTCATCAACCAGGGAAGCCCCAGTACCACGGATACGCAGGAGAGTCGATCAGATAGAGTTGAATCGTCTCCTCAGACCCCCCTGCGTCCGTCATCCAGTGGCGCTGTGACCTCCCCAATCAACCCAGATCCCTAACGGACGCACTATCTAGGCATGTACAGGAAAGGGTTTGTCGACTGGAAGGAGGGAATCCCTAACTTAATAACAGAATCTCCGGTCTACAAAATTCCCAGCTGCGCCTGAATCGACTAGCGCCTTATGCTGGACCGAGGTGCAACCTGTGGGAAACAAACAGGTGAGGTAATGTGCCACAAAGCTCTGGGTAAGTAGGGCGCCTACTCACCTGGGTGGACTCCCCACTGTACGACCTGCTCTCTCCTCACCAGGGGACCCTCCCCAGCACCTAGCCAGCGGTGTGCCCTCCACACACACTTGGTGCAGGAGACTGCCCCCTCGGGCTCCTACCTCCTCTCCCTCTAGCGCCAGCACCTCCAAGCGTCCATCGGACACTGCTCGGAAGGCGCTGGAGGGTGGAAATGGGAGGCCCCCACCTGGGACGTCCCGGCGGGTCGCCAGCAGGTTGTCCAGTCTGATGGCCATGGTCCACCAGCTGGTCAAATGTTAGTGTACTGTCCCCAGGCTAACTCCCTGCGGACGTCCTCCAAGGCTACATCGGAAGTGGTCTATGAGGGCTCCTCTCATTCCACCCGCATCAGCCGCTAGAGTCCGGAACTCCAGTCTGCGAACGCCTGAGCGCTCCTCATCCCCCTGTCGGAGGTGGAATAGACGTTCCCCCGCCGCTCTCCTCTGGTGGATGGTCAAGACCAGCCGACGGGAGAACTCCGCATTACGTGACGGTGGCGGCGTCAATTCCCCTCCACTCAGGTTGGCCCACTCCAACGCCTTTGCCGGTGAGACAGGAGATGAGGGCGGACACGCCTCTCGTATCCCAGAGGGCGCCGGGTGTATGGTGGCAATGTAGAGCTCCACCTTGTAGGAGGAACCCTGACACCCGGCAGCGGTGCCGTACGTACGCCCTCGGGAGCGAGCCAAATCCCACTGGGTTCCGGTCGATGGGCGGGCTGGTTGTCCGTGGTGAAGGTGATGGTGCGATAGGTGGGGCTACTGGGAACCCCGCTGGTCTCCCATCGACGAAGGGTGTCCATGACGGCCCTCCAAGGCGTGCCCGGATACGGTTGATCCGGTGCTCGTGTCAAGGGAGACGCTCCTCCATGGGGTCGACGGGTGCTCCCTGCTGATTCCATCTGGTGGTGTGTGATTCTGTCAGCGTTGCTGTGTATAGGTGTGGTGTGGAATCAGGCCAGGCAGCAGAGGTAAGTCCAACAAGACTTTACTGAACACAAAAATAATCCACAACAGCCCGGAGGCAAAAAGACGCACACAGGCGTAATGCAAGCGCACACAAAGGTGCGTAAATCTCTCCTAAACACAAGGGAGGAAACTACGGAAAATAGCGTACCGTAACAGGTAGCGCAACCACGGTACGAACAATCACACACAACACAAACCTAACAACAAGGAGAAACTAAATAGGGTGCTAAACGAACCTAACACAAAACAGGTGTGACTAACAGACAAAACCAAACAAACACCTGAAGACATCGAGCGGTGGCAGGAAGCTAGAACTCCGAGACGACGACCGGCAAAACCTGCCCGAACAAGGAGGGAGGAGCCGCCTCGGCCGAAACCGTGACAGTCAGCCGCCCAAACCTAATGACGGGAGATTATCTACGCAAAGAGGAGTGAAACAAAAATCCCTCTGAGATGTTTGCAAACCTGGTGGCCAACTACAAGAAACGTCTGACCTCTGTGATTACAACAAGGGTTTTGCCACCAAGTACTAAGTCATGTTTTACAGAGGGGTCAAATACTTATTTCCCCTCATTAAAATGCAAATCAATTCATAACATTTTGACATGCATTTTTCTGGATTTCTTTGTTGTGATTCTGTCTCTCACTGTTCAAATAAACCTACCATAAAAAATTATAGACTGATCATGTCTTTGCAGGGGAACGCACAAAATCAGCAGGGGATCAAATACTTTTTTTCCCCTCACTGTATTTCCGACCTGTGTCTGCGACTGTTTGCTTTTTACCACGTCGGAGGGTATATACGTGGTCAGTGGGCCAGTTCTGAAAAGAAATGAGTTGTTTGCATCACCGAAGCGGTGGCCAGAAAATAATTAAATCCAATTGTTAGATGCTACCATCCCCCTTCAAATCAAAAACCAAACATGCATGTGGAATGTTTGTGTGACACGCACCATCTACTTCCTGTCTGCGGCAACATGTAAATAAGTTGCATGACAGGTTAGTTTATACTGCTAGACCGAGATACAAAATCTCGGTCTAGAAGCTTCAAACTAATATTCAAGATATAGCACAATTCATTGTATGTTTAGTTAACAACTGAATCTGATTTGTTCAGTGCTGTTCGACTATTGACAGTTTTTATATCAAGTTTTAGATAGAAAGAAAGAAAGGACTACCTGTCTGAGAAGTGTTCGTTTCTTGAGGAGGGTACGACTGGCAGTCGAAGCTGCTCTCCAGCTTCCAGTGGTCAGACAATGGGAGGAGGGATTGGGGTCACGAGTCGAGGTGGGCAGGTTGTTGGACAATCGGACGTCACTAGACACAGGATTTCGTCTGGAGGAAGAGAGAGAACCAGTAACAGGATGAGGAGAAGGAAGAGGCAGAATCAGGAGACAGGAGGGAAGATTCAAACAGAAGGGAGAGAGATGATAGGTTTTACATCGTCCATTTTCATTAGTGCAGATTAAGAAGACACAGGGGAGAGAAAGACAGTTGGACTATTGAGATGTTCCCCTTGTTTGTTTGTCACTCACCGTTTACTGATTGACATGATTGGAAGTTGCACTCGCTGCAGTGATGGTAGGAGAATTCCAGAGGAATGGACCTTAAAAAGAAAGGGCAACATACTGCTTGTAATTGAGACATTATGCTAATAGAACAATTACATAATCAGATAATTAATTGTGGAATGTAAACATGGAAAATATATGGTTGTCTTCCTCCTGATGTGACTTTTGAAAGCCTCGGATTTCTGTTGTTGTTGGGAGGGAAGTTGTTTGACAGAGGCCCACACCATGGCAACCTGGTATGGAACAAGAAAAAAAGGATAAACTACCTATCATTAATGTAGTAATTCAGCAAGAAATCAATTCATTTACACACATACATTGGTATTCAATAGGTACTGTTATTGCTAAAATAACCCTGTCACTGGGCAACAGGGTTTCCTATGATCA
>NW_025539865.1:0-11053 GCF_020615455.1 Coregonus clupeaformis | reverse complement strand
ATGAGAAGTTATTTTAGTAGTGTAATTTTCATTTAACAGAAGCTGTAGTTGGGACTTCCGTAAGGCAATGTGCTGCCACACGTTTTAGCTAGCTAATGCTAACTAGCTAGCTTAGAAACATGTTTGCGGTCTGTTTAGTTCTTTATTTATGAGCTGAATGTCTCTTCAACCGGGCATATTGCTAGATAAAAACGTGGCGACAATACATTGACAAGCCAATTTAGCCGACAACAAAACTAATTAACGTTAGCAGCTAGCTAGCGCCGTACTTTTGAGCTCCACGTGGGTTGTGCGCCTGCCCCCAAATGCCACACGAGGTGCATGCCCCAAAGTTGGCAAGTTACAAGCCAAGTCCAGACAAACATGACCCGCATGAACGGTTTGTCACATTTGCATGACATTGCCACTAATTAAATGAATAGGTAGGTTACTGGCTAACATTAATATACGTTTCGTTTTATAAATGTACGTGGTGTTCACAGCAAGTCACGTTTGCTTTCAGTTGTATAGCTCACAAAACCATTCTGACAATTTTAAACACATACCTACTTTTAATGCTGGAACCCGCGTTTCTAACTTTCACAGGCAGCAAAGAAACAAGCTAACCCCAAGAAAAAGGCCCCACCACCTCCTAAAGAGGTGGAAGAGGAATCCAGTGAAGAAGAAAGTGAGGAAGAGGTAAGACAGACCACCCATGTGGACCCCCCCCCCCAAATAAAATGTGTTTTAATGTGTTAACAATATTAATATATTCCAGGCCCACGAAAGCAGTAGCGAAGAAGGCTGTCACACCAGCCAAACCAGTACCCAAAGCGGCTAAAAATGGCAAAGCAGCAAAAAAAGCAGAAAGCGAAGAGGATGATGACTCCGGTAAGAATGTGTCATTTTATGTACTTTGACTATAAAGATAATTTTAATGGTAGATATTAAATTAAGCTCTCACTCAGCAGCATTCATTTTTAAACAAACTATTTAAACACAATTGAAATTATATTATTTAAGGCTACTTGTATGGACCATCAACAATTGTAGTTTTGGTGAATGAAATTACACTGCCCTGACACTTAATGCCATTTCCAGAGGAAGAGTCTGAGGAGGAAGCCCCCCACCCAAGAAGACCCCCAGCCAAAGCCACACACTGCAAAGAAAGCTCCAGCCAAGGCAGAAGAGTCAGATGATGACGATGACGACGACGATGGTACGAGTCTCTCCCCCATATTTATTCTTATTGGGTTGGGGACACAAGGGTTATAGTTTGACAGAGTATACATTTACTTGACTACTAGGAACCAGGATCCCCTCCATTTCTTGGCACACCTGTAGTTGCTCAGTACACATGTGTGTTGTACGGAGGTAGAACAAAGCCAGTGCTATGTCTTCGGTCTCCAGTGTGTTATTGTCTACTGGTCCTATCCTCAATCGCTGGCACACTTACAAGTAATGAACTGGGCCTTTACAATAAACCCATAGAATATTTTTTTTCAAATGGGCCTGGGGGCCTCAGCTTTAAGTGGTTTCTACCACAGACTGCAAAAAGCTGATGTTTTTTAATGGTACTCTTTTATATGTAGATGAAGAATCAGAGGAGGAGGCCCCCACCCCCAAAGAAGGGTGCTGTCAAGCCCTCAGTAGGTCACTGCAGCTAAGGAGGAGTCTGACGACGACGACGATGGTAAGGATGGGGGCCCGCTGCCGATCTTGAGCGGTGCACGTAAGTCTTGTCAAGAATGGGCGGCATGCAAAATCGGGGTAGTACATTCAATGTGGTACAGGCCACACTGGCAGATAGTGGTCATCTGAGTGCGAGCACACTTGATGAACAACAAGGGACTTAATACTGAATGTATTTGATGTCGCTACTTATTTGATCTGATGTGCCCAATCCCTGGTTAGTAAATTGCCTGTGGTTGTTGATTTGGGTCTCTTGTAGAGGCTAAAGCCATCTGCTGTGCCTTCAGACTCTGAGGAAGAGGAGATGGACACCACCCCGGCCCCCGCAGCAAAGAAAGCAGGCATGGTTAAGGCTAAGGAGGAGTCTGAAGATGATGATGATGATGACGAAGATGATGATGAGGATGACGAGGAGGAGGATGATGATGAGGAAGATGGTAAGTAATAGTGACTTGTCTTTTTTTCTTCCTCCTTTTCTCCTCTTTCATTCATTTGGTGAAAGGGGTGGCTTGGACTCCAGCAGTCGCGCAATCTGGGGTTATTGCACGTTCACGTGTTAGTCGAACTCTGAAATGTCCGTAGATAAACACGTGCCACTTATCAACCAGTTATCAAGTCGACATTTCAGTTTCTAGTTCTGACTAGCAGGTGAGCGCGGCATTAGCCCCAGCTTACACCTTTGGCGTTGGCACATCTAAGGAGAAAGGGCTTGGACTGAAATGCATCAAGGCCATAGATTTTTCTTTTCAGGGCCAGTTATGACGCAAACGTTTCTTCCTGACACTGACGATTTCAAAGATATTTAAGTACAGAGCTGGTCTATACAAAAGGTCCCCTCCTACCTCTGTTATTTGGTGAAGGTTTTTGAGTCATATTCAGGTTGTTTTGTTTTAGAGGCCCCAGCGACACCTGCAAAGAGAAAGGCTGACGACAAAAAGGGAGACCCCGCCTGCCAAGAAGGGCCAAGTCAGAGAGCCGACGGTAACGCCTTACATTCAGCCCTTCAACACCAGCTCCAACATTTAATCACAGTACACATGATGAACAACAAGGGACTTAATACTGATTCATTTGATGTCACCTTCATATTATTCTGACTGTTCACAGGTTTGCCGTTGATGACAATAATAATTTAAAGCATAACCTCATTGAGAAATGTTTTCCCCACTCAGAAACGTTCTGTCTATTTGCCGGCAACCTGAACTCAAACAAGGACTTTGATGAAATCAAAAGAAGCCTTGGCAGCTTTCTTCTCAAAGAAGAACCTTGAAGTTCAGGACGTCAGACTTGGGCATCAAAGTAAGTGATGGTGGATTCCTGTGTTATGATGATCCGCTCAGGACTTCTGATAAATATTAGAAAATAATAATTCCTACTTTTCAATTGGCCAGACAAAAATGACTAGTACTTGATGGGATAAGCTAGTTGATTTGACTTTAGTCACCAGGATCCCCTCCATTTCTTGGCACACCTGTAGTTGCTCAGTACTCATGTGTGATTGTACGGAGGTAGAACAAAGCCAGTGCTATGTCTTCGGTACCAGTGTGTTATTGTCTACTGGTCCTATCCTCAATCGCTGGCACACTTGAAAAAAAGACAATGAACCCTAACTGATGGGTTTTATATGCAGTCTTCTAATGCACACTTATCTTACGCACCAGGAAGTTTGGCTACGTGGAGTTTGCCTCAGCGGAGGACATGCAGACAGCCATGGAGCTGAACGGCAAGAAGTTCATGGGACAGGAGTTGAAGATGGACAAGGCCCGCAGCAAAGGGGACTCCCAAGAGGACAAGAAAGGTGGGGTGCCTTTCCCTGCCCCTTGGCGGCAGTAATAAAGCAATCGCCATCGGTGTCCATTCCAAGTCTAGATTTACGGTTTTATTACTTCTGAACAAAGTTAACTTTGCAAGATGTTTTTGTTTCTTGCTTGAATAGATGCTAGGGTTATATTATGACTAAGTCGCTTTGGATAAAAGCGTCTAAATGGCATATTATATTATTTATTTGGTTGTGATCTTTGCAAAATAACTATTTTGGATGCAGCAGTTGGCGAAGAGCTGTTTACTGGCTGAAGTATTTACGATGAGACAGAAACATATTAGGCAGGACTTCATACGATCCTTAAGAAATCCCCCCGTGTTCTGCCACCGACTTGTGCACATCGCCCTCTTGTGTCAATGTTCTCAAACCAAACCGGTCTATACTGTACCATCACCATGGGAATATACATGCTCACCGTCTCTCTTCTAACAGACAGGGATGCACGGACCTTGTTTGTGAAGAACCTGCCCTTCTCGGCCACACAAGACGCACCTGAGGGAAGTGTTTGCGGACGCCGTTGAAAATCAGAATACCCCGGGCCAGGATGGTTCCAACAGAGGGTGAGGACCCACCTTTTTCCCCCTGGTTAATGTATTTGCATTGTGTATCTGTTCTCGGATTAGTAAACATAACCAAATTGTATTTTCCCCCACAGCATTGCCTACATTGAGTTCAAGACCGCAGGCGTTGCGACCAGATGCTAACGGAGGCCCAGGGTGCCGATGTCCAGGGAACTCCATCATGGTCACTACAGGCAACAAAAGCCAGAAAGGAGCCAGACCAGCAGTACGCAGCACCACCGAGAGGATGTTTTAGTTCTTCGATCAGGACCAGTCGTGATGCAAACTCCTTCCTGAAACTATGTGACGATTTCAAAGATAGTCAAGTACTGAAAATACTGGTCTGTGCAAATATACTTTCATAGTGCTGGTGCCGCCAACATCCACCCTGGATAGCCCATCTTGCTCCTTATTCGCTCTCTATCAGCCCAGCCAGCTGCTGAAAGCAAGACCTCATCGTGAAACAACCTGTCCCACAGTGCTGCAGAAGACTCACTCCAGAGTGCATTCGAAGGGGCCGTTTCCATCAGAGTACCACAGAACAACGGCAGGCCCAAAGGGTGAGTGGGGGGTTCCGTTGCACAGCTGCATCAATATTTCCTGTTTTTGGGGGCAAACCGTAGTGTTCTATTGGATGGGTCAGACCACACCATCAGGGCTTCCGAGAGCTCCTCTCTGCCAATCAGTGGCGTTGTACGGATTCCACGAGAAGTAGAGACTTAATCACAAGTTGAACAGGCACCCTTAATCTCAACAGGTGTTGCCCATGTCTGTTGTGGAAACAATTTAACGCTTCATCAATTAACACCCACCCCCACCTCCAAGTGTTTAGTAAAGTTCCTGAAAACTATTTCTGTCTCCTGTGCAGGTTTGCCTTTGTGGAGTTTGAGAGTGCGGAGGCAGCCAAGGAGCCGTTGGAGAACCTTAATGGAACCGAGATCGAGGGCAGGCAAATCCGCCTGGAGTACAGCCAGAACAGTGGCGGCAGAGACGCTGGAGGCAGAGGAGGATCCGGTAGGTTTTACTCACCCCTTTATAGTGGTTAGATCTGAACCTTCCCCCATTTCTTCAGAAATGTTTAGAAGTCGCTCTGGATAAGAACGTCTGCAAAATGACTGAAATGTAAATGATCGTACCATTGTTAACATTTTTTCCCTCCTTTGCCAGGAGGTCCCACAAAAACCCTGTTTGTCAGAGGGCTTTCTGAAGACACCACAGACCAGTCGCTCAGAGACGCCTTTACAGTGCCACCGGGTGAGTGGTCACAGACCGTGACACAGGCAATTCTAAATGGTAAATTGCGCTCTGGATGAGAGCGTCCGCTAAATGACTTAAATGTGTTAATTGTCACACTGTTATAGCCGTTAACTTCTCACGAGCTCCTCCTGTCCACACAGTGACGGTGAATGGATTCGCACGAGAAGTAGAGCCAAATCGCAGTCAAACAGGCGCCTACCTTGACCTCAGTGGCAGTTTGCCCATGTCTGATGTGAAACACAATATAGATGGTAGCGGTAGCATGTAGTTGTTACTGAAGGAGGGCTGCATTTGCATTGCAAATCAATTGTGCTTTTGAGGTGTCGCCATTTTTGCTTTCTGCAGACATTAATTTCCTCCTCCCTTCAATTCTTTCAACTTCCTGCCCCCTCCAGCTTTGGCTTTGTCGACTTTGACAGCGAGAACGACTGCAAGGCAGCCAAAGAGGCCATGGAGCGCGGCGAGAACGGCAGCAGCGTGAACCTGGACTACGCCAAGCCCAAGGGCGACAGCGGTGGATTCCGTGGGGTCGGGAGGCTTCGGCGGTGGCAGGGGAGGTCGCGGTGGTGGATTTGGCCGTGGTGTCGGTGTGGTTTCGGCGGTGGGCAGGGGAGGTCGCGGGTGGCTTTAGAGGGGTAGAGGAGGTGACCGTGGGGGTGGACGTGGTGGGTTCAGAGGTAAGATTCGGTCTGTGGCTCTTGTTTAAAGTGTTGCCTAGCTCCTGTTTGGACCAGATATGATGGATACTTTTCACTCTGATACCCTGTGATGAATCTCTTAGATAGTAGGTACTGATCTGGTCTAGCAGTTGGTAATACTCTGTGCTGCCTCAAAGGAACGGACCATGACTTGTTTTTTTCTTTCCCCCTAGGTGGAAGAGGCGGTGGATTCGGAGACAAGCCCCAGGGCAAGAAGATCAAGTTTGATCGATTAAAATCCCTGTCTTTTACTGTTTTGAAAAGACTCTGTTTCATCACCGTACCTATACGCTGGCAGAGCCTTTTGGACATTCCAGAAAGCTTAATTGATATATAACTGTAAGGGCTCTCTAGCCCCCCACCACCACCAAACCTCTTCACCTCTCGGCTTGAGAGCTGCCTGTGAGTTTTGAAATGGCCCATCTGCATCCTGCATCATCCATATGGAGTTTATTTTTTTTCCAAAAGAGTAAATGGAATGTCTGGCAACTCTGTTTGCAGTGGGAAAAAGCCCTGTTTGTTCAGGTACATATTGTACATTTAACAATTTGTATTTCCTTTTACCTTTTGTAAGAAAGTGCTGTGTCCTTATGTTTTTGTTATAGTTTGCTCTAGGTGCGACTGTTTTACCGTAAAATGTGCAAGGCGTATTGTAATGGAAGGAAAGATTAAATCAGCCCATGTCTGTTGGGCGATTTAGAATCTGGTAAATTGGTGTTTTGTCATGTTTGGGGTGGGGGTACAGTCAATGTCTTAGAGGTACCAGAGGCTTCAAATAACATTTAAAAGTGTAACATATATTTGTAGTGCGTTGACCCCTAAATCTTGCTGTTTGAAAATGTACGGTTTTCACAAATGTGATAACTGAAGAAACTGAAGTGGTGATTTTTTTTTTAAGTCTTTCGACCTTTCCTTTCATAATACTCTGGAGCTTCCAAAGAATAATTCGATATTTACTTTTCCTGCAAGGGAACTTTTTTTTGGAAGTGGCAGAAACGACCTTGTGACAGTAAGTTAGGACCTCAATGAATAATGACATTCTATTAGCTAAAGCTAGCTAATTATTTTAGATATTTAGGAAAAATCCATTGAGGCCAAGATCTCAATGGTGCCCTGAACACAGTAAAACAACAATGGGGGGCTCAATTTACACAACTTCTACTCAGTTCTTAATGCTGCTCATACAATTTTTATGTAAAAATTGCTCCAGCGTGAGTTGTTAACTAAAGGTGGATTTCGTGTTGCGTTAAAGCCGGAATTCAAATACACTTTTCCTCCGATCTACACACAAGACACCCCCCATAACGACAAAGTAAAAACATGTTTTTTTCACCTTTTATTGAAAATGAAATAAAGAAATCGCTTGCATGGGTACCGCATTTACACACCTTACTCAATGGACCCGTTGGCAGTGATTACAGCTTGAGTCTGGGTGAGCAAGCTTTGTGTGCCTGTTGTACAATATTTGCTCATTTTCAAAACTGTCAAATGGGTTGATCATTGCTAGGCAACCATTTTCAGGTCATGCCATGTATTTTCAAGCAGATTTCATTAAGCGAACAGGCAACACAGGATGCATGTTTTGGAATATTTATATTCTGTAACAGGCTTCCTTTTCGCTCTGTCAATTAGGTTGGTATTCTGGAGTAACTACAATGTCGATCCATCCTCAGGTTTCCCCTCTCCAACTGAGTTAGGAAGGACGTCTTTGTAGTGCCTTGGTGTATCTTCCTAAGTGTAATGAATAATTTCACCATGCTCAAAGGGATATTCAATGTCTGTATTTAATTTTTGCCAAACTTCAATAGGTGCCCTCCTGGTCTTGATTGAATCTGTATTTGAAATTCATTACTCGATTGAGGGACCTTATAGATAATTCGTTGTATGTGCTTGGGGTACAGAGGATTAGGTAGTCATAAAACATTTTTAAACACTATGGATTAAACAATGAGTCCATGCAATTTGTGCTCTGAACTTGTTTAGGCTTGCTATAAAGGGGTTGAATACTTATTGACTCAAGACATTTCAGCTTTTCATTTTGTATTAATTTGTAAAAATGTCAAATAACGTAATTGGGTCCCTCTGACCTTTTTAAAGTATATTTTAATAACTGGTCACCAAAATCTAAATTGAAATATCCCCTGTAATGAAGTATAAGACATGTTACATTAATTTCCTCTTTAATATCAAAAAATATATTGTTTTCAACTGACACCAAGCATTTTGTCATGTCCTCTGTGGCCTTTTGTACTTAGGATATGACTAATAAAATATGCAAATAATCTATTCATTCTGTCATTGGTGTTAGCATCTATTTGTGCTCTTTTGCTGAGAATATATTTTTCCCAAATAAATGCATGATTATTGACTTACATCACACTAATTAGTTGCGTTACCTCAGTCTACCCTCGACCCTGTTGTGCCAACCAATCTCCCCCCATAACAACAGTGAACTTATCCTTTATGTGACATCATCAGCTGGAAGTGACCTCATACAAGTCTTTGAACAACATGGTGCAAAAGACAGGCAAGTTATCACAACCTTTTTATATCTAAATTTCATAGATTTGTATTGTTAGATTGGGGTCGTCGGGCTTAACAACTCAACTCTGTTACATAAAATAAAGATAGAAACTATATATATATTTTGTTTATTCCAAAAAGATATCCAATTTCTTAATTTCATGCATGCTATGTGGTCTTGTTCTTCACCAGATGAGGAACAGTGGCCATTTTGAGGCAAAAAACTCAACCCTGTCACGCTCAACTCTGTTACTTGTTTGATCATAACAGGGTTGTATGTCACTTTGTTATCCAATTATTCAAATGAATTATTATGGTTTATCTTCATTCTCATAGACACATGCATATGTTGACTGTAATGTTGTCCATGTTAAGATTACGTACAGTAGTCCATTAGAGTGATGCCACCGGAGAGAACATTCTATTCTTGTCAATCAACATTTTTGCTTAGATTTTCACATCATCAAATCTAAAGTAAATTGACCTGAAAATCTTTATATATGTGGATATGCCATTTGATCAGGGAAGGCAGCTGAGGGGAGGACGGCTTATAATAATGGCTGGAATGGAGCAAATGGAATGGAGTCAAAGCATGTGTTTGATGTATTTGATACCATTCCCACTGATACCACCCCAGCCATTACCACGAGCCAGTCCTCCCACCAATTAAGGTACCACCAACCTCCCTGTTTAACTGATATATTGTGGTGTCAGCTGCACGAGGCCAACACAGAAGCAACTTCGATTGCAAGTGCTTCAACACACAGCATTTCCGTTTCAGCAAGAAGGTGCCAACTGCTGCACCACAGCCAGTCAGTGAAGGAAACCCACAGTGGGGAAGTCCAGGGCTGCTTGGGCAGTGGTGTAGTGTCAGATACGATGAAGACCCGCAGTGTATATCCAGGCATCATCTTTAACACAGATGAAACGCATGTCCAGGATCAAAACCGGATTATTCTGGCCTGCTCGTGATGACAATCCACTGGTATCTTTTTGATGATGTCCTTGAAATGATTCCACCACCACAGCCTGTGACATCCCGCCACGTAAAGATCTTGAACGAGGCGTGGGCCAGACATTCAGGATGAACGCCATGAAGCAAGAGGCACACACACACACACCCCAAAAGTATCTACCTACCTGTGAGACCTGCTCCATGGTGCACACACACAGACGCACACAGAACATACCCCAAAGCCACAGCCTGCCAATAGGAAGTGTACCCAGTGGGAACCCAGCCATAGTTTCCATAACGGGGTAGAAGACAAATGGTGTCCATATCAGAAGAAAATTGCCTATAATAATAGGGCTTTGATGCCCAAGATGGGAAAATATGTTTTCTTGGAGGTTAAATATGTTCTTAATGTCGTGGAGTGTTCAGAATAGTTTTTTATGTTTTGTATAAAATCGACAAATCTCAAAGTCCAAATCGTACCAGTTTGGTGGAATGACCCAATTCCACTTTGACATTATGGGGTATTGTGTGTAGGCCACTTGCAAAAAATCTAAATGTAATCAATTACAAATTCTGTCTGTAACTATGGAGGTAAATTAATGACATAATTATACAAGCATGTAAAGTATGATTTGCACAGTAAAATATGAGTTGCATCTGTATGAGTTTTGCAGTTGCATTTCTTTTTTGCAAACATGTAACTTATTTTGCGAATAAATGAAACAACACTTGCAAGCGGATAACCTGATGTCTGAATAAATGCAATAACACTTGCAAACATGTAAGTTGATATGTGAATACGTTCAATAATATTTGCAAGGATGCAACTACATTTGAGAATGAATTCAACTAATTTACTAAACATGTGACTGGTGAATATTCTTCTGTAAATCAAACTCCATTTGCCGATGTCGAATCTGTGCGCTCAGAGTTTTGGCACTAAACTGTGCCAAAAGTTAAGCAGTTGTAAAAAAAATATCTGCAAGCAAGCAGCACAGAATAACACGAGCTCTGGTGGACAGAGCTTTTTCTTCTGACCAATCAGGTGAGGTGTCGTCATTCTGGAACATGCAGGCCATGTGTTTCACCCTCAGTGGTTTCACCTCGGAGACAGGTGAAAACGTAGAAAACATGGCTTGGTGAAATCCATCTCAGGTGAGTTTTTGACGTTATAACAAGCCTTTTAGTTAGTCGGAATATGACTAATGCTTGTGTAAAGCAACACAAGCAGGTTGTGAATGGAAGCAATATTAACGTTAGTGTAAAGTATTTATAGGTTGCACCTCCGTGCAAATAGCTAGCAAAGCTATCGTTGGCTGGCTAAAGTCCGGTGTTCTCCCCTCAATCTAAGCTAGCTAACGTTATACTGCATCTAAAGTCAATCTGGATGGCGACACAAAATGATGACAAAAGGTTTTTCTTACTAATCATTTGCGTCCTTTAGAAAAATCATTGTATTTCCAAGCCACATTAATACAATTTTGATGTTCATCAGCGCCATTCGACAATGTTGTGCATCATTGTGATGAAACGTGCATCCCATTAAGTGTGTGTGTTTTATGGAGTA
>NW_025539864.1:0-11054 GCF_020615455.1 Coregonus clupeaformis | reverse complement strand
ATATGTATGTATATGTTTCAAGCTGTCATTAAGGCAAAGGGTGGCTTATATTTTTTGCTTACTGCTTGATTCCATATGTGTTATTTCATAGTTTTGATGTCTTCCTATTATTCTACATTGTAAAATATTTAAAAATAAAGAAAAACCCTTCAATGAGTAGATTGTGTCCAAACTTTTGACTGTGTATATATATATATATATATATATATATATATATATATATATATATTATATTTGGGATTAAGAAGTGAACAATTACATTAATGGTTACATATCTGCAAATTATTTATTACCTAAAAACTAAAAAATATAAAAAATAATCACCCTCAAAAAATTAAGACCTTAAAAATCGTTTCTCTTCCTTCCATGGATAGAGGGACGTTTATCCTTGAGTAACCCTGACTCCTGTTTGTCAGTTGCTGAGTGTAGATGCGGTGTGGAAATCAAGCGCTAGGAAACCACGGGTGTTCATGAACGACTTTAGTCAACGAAAGCAGCACTCAAACAGGCGTAACAGCCAACCCAAACCGGGAGGCAGATACAAATTCTGTACAAATAAACAGTCTAAAACAACGATAGCAAACACAGTGCGAGACTCTCATCCACAAGCACGAAACACGAGAGAAAATCCCACCAACTGCTTGACAAAAAACAATCACATAACACCTGACCCAACACCACGATAACTCAAATAGGAAACAAAATCAATCCTACACAAGGGTCAGGTGTACAAACAGACAAAACCAAACAAACATGAAACATTCGAACGGTGGCAGCAGTAAAGCAGTACTCCGGGGACGACGACCACTGGCACACCCGAACAAGGAGGGGAAGAGCAGCCTCGGCCGAAACCGTGACAGTACCCCACAATGACGCGACGGCTCCAGCCGTACGCCGATCCGCCTCGGAGGCGCACCAGGACGACGCGAGCAGGGCGGTAGGATGACCCGCGATGGAACTCGGTCAGCAGGGACAGGTCTAATATGTCCCTCCTGGGCACTCCAGCACACATGTCTCCGGGCGTGCCCTCCCTTCTACGAGATATTGGAGACCCCCATCCGGCGTCTCGAATCAAGCGATGGACCTCGGCAGTGCGCGAGCCTCAATGTCCAACGGGGCGTGAGGAATCTCTCACTCTTAAAGTCCTGGAGATGGACCCAGCCACCACCGGCCTGAGGAGACACATGGAACGAGGGGTTAATATTCCTGTAATCAACCAGGCAGTTTCTAACCTGTAACACACACCTCTGTTCAACCTCCTCAGGACTTTGAATGGCCCCACTGAACCACCGACCCTTCCGGGCAGGGCAGCGGAGGGGCAGGTTTCCTGGTCGAGAGCCATTCGATCTCCAGGTGCGTACAGGCCCCTCACTGCGGTGGAGACGCGCTGGTGTACTGCGACGGATGGCCCCTCACAGATGGAGACACGTGGCGCGTTCCATGTCTCCTCCAGCGGCGCAGACCCACTCATTCACCGCAGGGGCCTCGATCTGGCTCTGCCTGGCCAAAGTGCACAGTACCGGCTGGTACCCTAACACACCACTGGAAGGGGTTAGTTGGGTGGAGGAGATGGCGGAGAGGTTCTCGCCATCTCGAAGCCCAAGGAACGTATCTCGCCCACTCCTCCGGCCAGCCCTGGCAATAAGACCTCAGAAACCTACCCACATCCTGGTTACACGTTCAACCCCTCATTACTCCACCCACATCCGGGTGGTAACTCGAGCAAGGCTCACCGAAACCCCAACCGTTCCATAAAAAGGCTCTCCACACTCTGGAGGTGAAACCCAAAGCCTCGATCAGACCTATATCCTCGGGTACCCACGTGATGCCGGAAAGACATGGGTAAACAGAGCCTCCAGCCCCGGTCTGTAGGGCAGTAAGGGGAGACCCGGCATGTGAAGGAGACGACCATGGGCCTTCGAGAACCGATCCACATGTGGCCAGGATTTGGTAGTATTCCCTGTGAGGGGGGAAGGTCTGTAACAGCCACCGAGAGGATTGGATCAGGATACATTTTTAGGAACGGGCGGGGTTGTAGCTACCCTTGGGCAAATGTCTGGGCGCCCACTGTGCACACACCGAATAGGAGGAGACATGAAACCCTCCTCCCTGGCTAAGACACAGTACACCGTGCTAAGGCAGTGGAACTGTCCGGCCGATACCTGGATGTCCAGAGCAGACGTATGCCCAATAAATGAGGTGATCGCACCCCAACGGGAACGTCAAGTCCGACATTCCACTGGACACTGTGGAGGACCAGGTCGGTAGCGTCGCACCGATCTCTGCATCGACCCCCAATGCCACCTGGTGCCACCAAACAACTTTGGTAGTATGGGAGTGGGCTCAACGGACCTCTCCTCTGTGTCCTTACCGCCGAGAACAGGCAACTGCCTTCCCGTTCTGGGACCCAGGGATGTAAGTGATTTTAAACACAAACCAGCTAGAAAACATAGTCCAGCGAATCCTACGAGGATTCAGTCTCCTAGCTGCCCGGATGTACTCCAGGTTACGGTGGTCCGTCGTGAGAAAGGGTGTTGAGCCCCTCCAAGCCAATGCCTCCGCCACAGTGGGCCTGTCTCCCACGGCTCACAGCTCCCTGTCCCCTACGTCGATAATTCCACGCTCGGTTGATGTGCTTCTTAGAATAAAAAGCACAGGGGCGTAGGAGCTTGGAGTGTGTGCCAGACCGTTGTGAGAGGACGGCTGCCCCACCGCCTCCGCGTACGTCTACCTCTACCACCAGGCGGGATCCTGGATGCGCCAACACCGGCGCCGAAAACAGTCCTTCGTCTCCCAAAAGCCCTGTCCCACTCAGCTTTGACCACCGCCTCTTGGACCCCCCTAACAGAGACGTTATGGGAGCTGCCACCTGTCCACCGGATAAACCTCCGTATAATACACCGTTAAACCCAAGAACTGTTGCACTTCTTTCCTGTTGCCAAAGCCGGGTTTGCCAATCTGCACTGACACCCGGTCAACACTCTCATCTTCACCCCTGTTGCAGGAGCACTTGTGTGCTAACCCAAAAAGGAGACCGACTTCTAGAAAGAACAGACATTTTCTCTGCCTTGACATATAGGTCATGCTCCAACAGTCTCCTCAACTTTCGGCGCACCAGGCTGGCTACTGCTCCAGCTCGGGTAGAACTGGCACACCAGAATATACGTCTATTCTTACACGACTACACCTGCCCCTGCATGTCCGGAAAATCTCATCTACAAAGGATTGGAAGACTGAGGGAGCATTCGTTAACCCATATGGCACACGAGATACTCGTAATGACCGGAGGTCGTACTAAATGCTGTCTTCCACTTACGCCCTCTCTATCTGCCAAGTTATGGTGCGCTCCTGTAGATCCAATTTTGTGAAGAACTGAGCACCGTGCTTCAACCGTCTGATACTCCAATCAGAGGAAGTGGATACTTCATACCCGTAATCTGATTGAGAGACCGCGGTAATCGAATACATCGCCAAACCTCCATCTTTTTTCTTCACAAAAAAGAAGCTCGAGAAGCCTTGGTGAAGTCGGGAGGCTCGCTCATGTATCCCTATCTCAGAGACTCGGCGATTAAGTTTACCTCGCCTTCTCCTGACACAAAGGGATACACCACCTCTCCGAGTGCTAGCTCCTAACTGGAGATCTATCGCACAAACCCTGTCTGAGGGGCGGCAGCTGCGCCCCGCTTGTCGCCACTAAACACCAGTGTCAAATCTACTCATGCTGAAGTATGCAGTGCGGGCATTTGATTTGGACTCTCCACCCGAGAGTCGCCCCTATGGAAACACTCCAGACATAGCCCCTCACTTTGAACAGAGCCACCCTTTAAGAGCTTTCTCTCGCCACGAAATATGGTGATCACTTGGGTAATCAACAGGAAGTCCCAGCACCACCGGGATCGCAGAGAGTCAATCAGATAGAGCCCCGATAATGTCTCCTCATGACCCTCTCTTCCAATCCTGAGGCAGGACCTCCCTAATAACCCAGATCCTAACGGACCCAAGCTATCTAGGGCATGTACAGGGAAGGCTTTCAACGGGAAGGAGAGGAATCCCTAACTCTCACAGAACTGGCGATCTCGCAAAATTCCCAGCTGCACTGAATCTACAGCGCTGCTGGGCAACCACAACCTCTGCGAAACAAACAGGCAAATTATTATGGTAATGACCAGAAAGCTCCTGATGGCGCCTACTCACCTGGGAGGCTCCCCAATGCGTGGCCTGCCTTTTCCACCGGGGACAACTTCCCGAACACCTAGCGGGTAAGTGCACTCTGGCCACAGTTGGTGTAGGGAACCTGGCCCCCCTCGGGTTCTTACTCCTCCAGGTCTCTAGCGCCTGCACCTCGTCCGGGGCTGCGCGGCCTGAGAGTGCCGGAAGGTGGAATGGGCAACCCCACCGGGACGTTCCCACGGGTGGCGCAAGGCAAGAGTGTTCAGCCGAATGGCCATGTCAACCAGTTGGTCAACGCGCAAGTGTCAGTATCCCACACGCCAACTCTCTCTGGACGTCTCCTCTCGACTCTGAGCGCAAAGTGATGAGTTCATCATTCTCCTGCATCTGCCGCATGAGTCCGGAACTCCAGCAAAATCCCTGTGCCTGCTCATCCCTGTGTGAGTAGAAGTGGCCTTTCCCCCTGCCTTCCCTTCTGGGTGGATGTCAACCACCACTGAGCGGGCGGGAGAACTCTCTGCAAGTGTAATCGTAGCGGCGCTCTATTCTCTCCTATTCGGAGTTGGCCCACTCAACCCCCTTGTCGGGAGACAGGAGATTAGGGCGGAGACGCTCCTCGTGTCCCGCGAGGGCGCCGGTTATGTGCGGATTGGCCGAGTTAGAGCTCCACTTGCAGCGTGGCGGAACCCTTGAGCACCCGGCAGCGGAGCGTAGATACGCCCTCCCGGGAGCAGCCGAATCCCGCTGGGTTCCGGAAGGGGCACAGAGGATGGACGGCGGGGATGGTCCGGTAGGTGGGGGCGTGGGCCGCTGCTTCTCGGTGGAGTGTTCATCACCCGATCCAGGAGCGTGACGGATCTGGACTGATCCTGTCCCTCCTGCCAGACAGGTCTCCTCCATGATGTCCATTCGCGGTTGCTCTGCTGATTCCTGTTGGTTGATGTGTGATTCTTATCAGTTGCTGTGAGTGTAGATGGTGTGGGAAATCAGCTGTGACTCTGGAAACATGTTCGTCGAACAGACTTTAGTCTACGAAAGCTGCATCAAACAGGCGACAACATCCAATTCAACCAGGCAAAAACAAATTCCTCATTTTCAAATAAACACAGTGCGACAAACAACGGCATACCACACAGAAAAGCGGACCTCTCGAACTAAACAAAACGAGAAAATCCCGAGAGCAACAGGCATAAAAACAATCACAGCACTAACCCAACACCACGATAACTAATATGAAACAAAATCTCATGTGCTCAATCAAGGGACAGGTGCACAAACAGACACAAACCAATATGTTAACAAACATGAAACATCGAACACGATCCCGCAGTCTGAGTCGGTCCGTTCGGTGTTGTCGTTTTTCTCGGGATCCTGTTCGAGGGTTCTGGAACGCTCCTGCGCGGTTGCTGCTGAGCGACATTGCTAGGCCCGGAGGCTCTCGCCGATTTACCACACCTGCATCCCATCAGCTAACTGCACACCTGGTCTTGATCATCACCCTTTTAGGCGCTGACCCTGACATCCATTCCCTGCCGGATCGTTCTTCGGTAGGTTTACCAGAGTATCAGCGTCTTAGAGCTTCTAGCGTTAGTTTTGTTGTTTTGCACCTTGTTGGTTTTATTTATTTACTTACCTCTTTTGTTTCATCTGCAGTCTTTCGTCCGGAACCTTTATGCTCTGCTGTGGTGTGGCTGCCGAGAATGCATTCGAATCACTGCACAACAACTAATCTTTTATCGCCTTCCCTGGATTGTTCACATCACTCCTTGAATTTGTAAATAAACACTCACACTTCGTTTCCTTGTCCTGGTCTACCTTTCATTCTGGCTTCGGTATTTCTATTGTTGACACGATCCATTGTCATGAACCCAGGGACCTGGTTTCATGTATCGCCATGCCCCATCAGAGTAAGATTTGCCATACAACGGACTACAGGAGTCGTACATTCGAACCAGCACTTTCTACCGGTCTGACCGAGGTCCAGAACCAGCGCATGTTTTCAGTGGAGGATCTTTCACCCGGTTTCACACACCATCTCCTTCCGCGTCTGGAGCTGTGTTCTTCCGTGAGCCCAAGGTTCGACGCGGATAAATATGAGGGGGAGCTGGGGAAGATGCCGTTCTTTCCTTATGCAGTGTGGGTTAGTGTTCTGATCTCTAGCCCTACTCTTATAGCAACTGCAGAACAAGGCTAGGATCAGCCTTGGTCAGCCCTTTGGCTGCGTGGCTGGAGTGGGCTTCAGCCGTTTGGGAACGACAAGCACCCCTGCACTGGCTTCTAGGGGTTCTTCGGCCGAGATGAGGGCTCTTAGCCATTCCGTCCGAGGGAGGGACGCAGCTAGGCGCCTGTTTCCGCTTCCCACCAAGGAACTTCGCGAGCGTGGCAAGACTCGGGTGGGATCGAAGGTTCAAGACGTTGGGCTGTGGAGATTGGGTGGAATGAGGAGTCTCTGCAAGCGGCCTTTTACCAGGGTCTGTCGGAGCAGCTCAAGGATGAGTTGATCTCTTATCCGGAGCCTGTATTGACCTGGACAGCTTGGTAGCCTTGTCTATTCGGGGGAATGATCGAGTCCGAGAGCGAAGGAGGGAGAAGCAATGGGGTCCGTCCAATCGATCAAGCTTCTCAGGTTCCAGTCGGCGGGATTGGGACCAGAAATACGTCTGATCACCGTCCACCACAGGCAGGATTAGTGGAGAGGTCCTGTCTCCCGATTCTGGAACCAATGCAAGTAGGGTGGCACGGGTTAACCAAGGAGGAACGCATCTCAGACGTGAGGACTAACTGTTACCTCTACTGTGGTGGTTCGGGACATATACCTCGCCACCTGTTCCCGGTGGTCGTCCAAACTGCGCGGCTCCTAAGTTGGGAGGACTTTTAGCGAGCCGACGTTTCGACCTCAATACCTCTGTCACCCCCGTTTCCGGCTACCCTTAGCGAAAACAGGAATCAGAGCTTAGTGAAACGCTCTCGATTCAGGTGCCGGCGGCTTCTTGATGCCGGTTGGTGGAACAGCTGGGGAAAACTCAAGGAGCAATTGCCGGAAGCCATATCAGCCACCACTCTGAACGGCGTATTCTGCTTACGTATCACGAAGCGAGGACTGAACCGGTTAAGATGCTGTTGTCGGGGGAATCATTCGGAGATGATTTCATTCTTCAATCTGCCGCTTTCATGTTCCTCTGGTCCTTGGATACCCCTGGCTGAAGGAACACAATCCCACGTTTGATTAAGGGTGACGGGCAAGGTACCGAAGTTGGAGCCTTGATTGTCATGCTAACTGTTCGCATCACTCCTGTCCCCATTCGGTTCCCAGTCAGGTGATTGAGGCTAAACCCCCAGATTTGTCCCTGGTTCCCGAGACATAATCACGATTTGGTGGGAAGTGTTCAGTAAGCAGAAGGCTCTGTCACTCCTCCCCACCCGACCAAGGATTGTGCCATCAACCTGTTCCCTGGAGCTGTCTACCCCAAGGGAAGGTTATACAGTATCTCCCGCCCTGAACGTGAGGCTTTGGAGACCTACATCAAGGAGTCCCTAGCACCTGCTGGTCTCGATTCATCCCTCGTCATCACCCCTGGGGGCAGGTTATTCTCGGTAAGAAGGATGGCTCTCTTCGACCGTTATTGATTATCGGGGGTTGAATGACATCACGGTCAAGAACAAGTATCCCCTGCCCATGATGAGTTCTGCCTTCGACTCCTTACAGGGTGCTACGGTGTTCACCAAGCTAGACCTCGCACGTATCACATGGTCCGACGAGGGACGCAGTGGTTGACGGGTTTCAATACACCGATGGGTCTACACGGTATCAGGTGATGCCGTTTGGACTGATTCCAATTTTCCAGTGGTTTCCAGAGTATGGTGAACGACGTCCACAAGAGAGATATGATCGGTCTCTTTGTGTTTGTTTACCTGGATGACATTCTGATCTTCTCGAAGGAACCTTCCAACCACGTCTTAGCATGTCCGGCAGGTTCTCAGCGATTGTTGGAGAATCGCCAATTCGTGAAGGCCGAGAGAGTCTGAGTTTCACGCCCACCACGACATCCTTTCTCGGTGCACATCATCTCCAGGGAAGATTAGGATGGACCATGGAGAAGGTTAGAGCGGTTCTGGAATGGAAGCCCAGCCCGGTCACGAGATTGCAGCTCCAGATTTTTGGGGTTTGCGAATTTCTAGCAGATTCTCGCTCGGGAACAGTGAGCCATGCGGCGCTCCGTTAACTGCCTTGACTTCCAGTATCAGGAGCTTCAAGTGGAATCCCGAGCCGGATCGGCGTTTCTGGATTTGAAGAGGCGATTCACCCACGCACGCGAGTCCTCTCAACCGGACCACGGCCCGTCAGTTTAATGCGTTGAAGTGGGCCAGCTGTCTGATGTGGGAGTTTTGGCGCCATCCTTGTGCAGCGATGCTCCACGGACAGTAAACTCATCCCCTGCGCCTACTGTCTAAGTCCTTTCGCCTGCGAGAGGAATTACGATGTGGTGTAACCGGGAGCTTCTCGCGGTTAAACTTGCCTTGGAGGAGCGTGGCGCCACTGGTTGCAGGGGGCGGAGCAAACTGTTATTGTCTGGACTGACCATCGAATCTTGCTTACGTGGCAATCGGCTAGACGTCTCAACCGGCAGGCTGGTTCGTTGTTTTTCGGACGATTCAATTTTTTCCTGACGTTCCGACCCTGGATCTAAGAACGTCAAGGTGGGATCTTCCCCTTGTCTCGGATGTTCTCCAAGACGGAGGAGAGTGGGTCCAAGACCGAGACAATTCTCCCCTGAACTCCGTCGTGGGAGCTTTAGCAGTGGAGATCGAGGAGGAGGTGATGGCGTCCCCCTTCGGACGCAGCCCGGTCCGGTAACGGTCCGCCCGGTCTGTTGTTTGTGCCTGGAGTCGGGTTCGTCCTGCGGTTCTCAAATGGTCTCCCACGCCAGCGGGAAGATGGCTTGTCACCCTGGCGTGGCACCGGTTACGATGGCGTTTCTTCGCGAGACGTTTTGGTGGCCTGCCATGGCCGAGGATACTCGGGGGTTATTGCCTGTGTCCAGTGTGTGCGAATAAGGGAGTACCAATCCGGCCCAGCTCTGGACTACTTCTACCCCCCTTCCTATTCCCGGCGACCATGGTCGCATCTGGCCCTGGATTTGTCACTGGGTTGCCCGTTCTGAGGGGAACACGGTCGTTCTGACTATCGTTATTGTGACAGATTCAGCAAGTTCGCCCACTTTGTGCCAAATTGCCAAGCTTCCCTCTCTGCCTCGGAGACGTCCGAGATCCTGGTTAGGGGAGGTTTCCAGGGTCCACGGTTTGCCCAGTGATACGTTTCCCGACCGTGGCCCTCAGTTTACCTCTGCTGTCTGGAAGTCCTTCTGTTTGGCCATTGGAGCTACAGTCAATCTCACATCTAGTTTTCACCCCCAATCTAATGGTCAGGCGGAGAGAGCCAACCAGAAGATGGAATCCACGCTTCACGCTGATGCTGGCCTCTTCCAACCCCACCTCCTGGGTCTCTCAGTTGCCTTGGGTTGAGCTGCCCTACAATGTACTCTCCCCTACATCTGCCACTGGGATGTCTCCCTTCCAGTGCCTGTTGGCTACCAACACTCCTTGTTCCCCTCTCCAGGAGAAGGAGCTCTCAGTGCCTTCTGTTCAGGCCCACTATTCACAAGACGTTCCACCGGACCTGGCATCGGGCCAGAAACACCCTCATGGAGTTTCGTGACGGGTACCCTCCAGCTCCAGGGTAACCGGGCGCCGGATCCCCGCTCCCACCTATACCCATCGGAGAATTAGGGTCTGGTTGGCCACACGGGATCTTCCTTCACGGACTGAGTCCAGGAATTTGTTGCTACCAAGTTTCATTGGATCATTTTCGCCAAAGTGAAGGTGATCAATCCGGTGGCAGTTCGAGCTCTAAACTCCGGAGGACGCCTCAAGGAGTCCATCCCACCTTTCTGTCTCTGCCTCGCTGTTTCCCTCAGTCCTCTGGTTCTCCTCCGCCTCCTCCTCCTCCTCTCGGATGGATCGGAGGTGGTCCACTGCCTACACGGTGCGACGCATCATGGATTCCAGACCGCGGGGCGGGGTTTCCAGTATCTCGTGGACTGGGAGGGGTATGAACCAGAGAGGAGTTGGATTCGCGGCGAATCCTAGATGCTGACCCATACCCTTCGTGACTTCTACCTGGCCTCCCATCCTGGTGGCTCCGGGAGTCCGCCGGTGGCGTTTGTCGGAGGGGGTACTGTAACGATCCCGGCAGTCTGAGTCGGGTCCGTCGGTGTTGGGTCGGTTTTTCTGTTCGGGATCTCCTGTTCCCGAGGGTTCTCAGGAACTCTCCCTGCCTGGTTGCCGGGCGACATTGCTAGGCGGGAGCTCATGATTACCACACCTGCATCCCTTCAGCTATCTGGCACACCTGGTCTGATCTTCCACCCATGCCTTAGGCGCTGACCTGACATCCATTCCCTGCCGGATCGTTCAGCTAAAGCAAACAGTAGGTGGTTAGCCAGGTATCAGTCTTAGAGCTTCTAGCGTTATTTTGTTGTTTTGCACCTTGTTGGTTTTGTTGTTTACCCTCGTTTCCATCTGCAGTCACTCGTCCGGAACCCTTCATTCCAACCTCTGCCTGGTGGTCGGCTGCCCGAGCCATGACTGGATCAAACCACTGCACCCCCAACAACTACAATCAACGCCGCCCCGTCTGTTCCCTGGATTATTCAGCAATATCACTCTTGAATTTCTGTAAATAAACACTCCACCTTCTGTTTCAACTACCTATGTCCTGGTCTGCTTCTGGTTCTGGCTTTCACTCGTGACAGGTAATCGGTGGCAGCTAGTTCTCCGGGACTTGCAACACGAAGCCTGCCCGAACAAGGAGGAGGAGCCTCGGC
>NW_025539863.1:0-11059 GCF_020615455.1 Coregonus clupeaformis | reverse complement strand
GCGGGCCCTGTTCAATAATATGCTTACTCCAAGGGAAAAGGGGATTTTTTCCTTCATTATATCACGCAACAGTAGTTATCAGTGTTGTAATCTATACGTCTGATCTGCCACAGTGCCACACTGCCACTAAATGTCGAATCAGGCTAAAGTCGTGCTTCAAATGCTCCACCCCCTTTTGGGCTATTTCAATCAATTAAAATCGCCCAACTTCTGTCATAACTCCCATGTAAAATCTATTTTTTCAAATTTCAGAGCCTTCAATACAATCTCATGGGTGTCTGTGGGCTTGCACTTCGCCTTTCGTCACATGAGGCGTAACTAAGAAAAGAGAGGGTAGCACGTCAATCAATTCACTACTACTATCAACATGGCTAGAGCTTCAGTGCAACTTCGATTGTGTCTTTGAAAAAAATTTCCTTTTTGTCGACAAACAAATGAAGATAATTACACCTGAAACAATTAGACCTCCCAGACCAAATTTAATAATCCAACAGGTTTCTACTAAAGGGGGAAGTCCTACACCCGAGGATTTTCCAAAAAATAATACGAGCGAAAAAATAACATTGCCACTCAACTGGATGAGGGATACAGGCTAGCTGTCCGCCGCCACAACTGATGAGGGTTAGTGTTGATAATCACAAGATTTACTGAGAACTAGACCAATAGAGACTTTGGACAGGAGTGGATATGGATTATATTGCGATATTGTCAATACAGTATATCGTAATATCACTATGTAACTTCGATTTCTTTCACCCCAATCCCTCAAATTAACGTCAAATAACTGAATTATTTGCCCCCATTTAGCTCAGATTATTAGCTAAGCCAGCTAAAATGTTTTATTTAGTTATCAGTCCATCTACAATTTTACTGTCAATAACATGTCTCCAAAAATGACGTGGTGTCTCCAATTGTGTTTGACATTTTACAGTTGCGATGCGCATCCATGAGTATCCACTTTCTGTAGCTCCAGCTGGTAGAGCACCGGCGCTTATAACACGCCAAGTAGTGGGTTCGATCCCAGGGACCCCCCCATACACAAAAATGTATGCACCATACTGTAAGTCCTTTGATAAAGCGTCTGCTAAATGGCATATTATTATTATTATTATTATTATTCCAGCCTTGTGCTAGTCTCCAATTTTGTCCCTGACATCCTTGGACTCTTTGGTCTTAGCCATGGTGGAGAGTTTGGAATCTGATTGATTGAGTTGCTTCTGTGACGGTGTCTTTTATACAGGTAACAAGCTGAGATTAGGGCACTCCCTGAGATCATCAATAAATGATTCTGTATTACTTATATCTTTCTTCATGTTGTTGCTGACATATCTTTTTAAAAAATGTGTGTAAGGTCACCTAAATCATCAGAAAAATTGCCCCTCCTATTTTTTCCAGGAGCATCGCCCCTGATACCAAGTATGTGGATGCTATTGTAGTAGATGATTACACTCCAGCTGAGTGGTTGCTTCAGATGTTGGAAGAAGCATCTCACATTTTCTGAGAGATTTTCTATGGAAGTCATTCATATCAAAGGCCTGTACATTGAATCCATTATTTTAACCATTAAATAATGACTAATCAACTCCCCATGTGAGTGTCACTACTCTCTTACATCCTGAACTTCTCATACCAAAACTCATCATAACAAAGCACGGGGGTAATACATATCTGCACCACCACTTTTTTTCACTTCACCAATTTGACTATTTTGTGTATTCCATTACATAAATCCATATAAAAATTCAATTTAAATACAGATTTAATGCAACAAAATAAAAAACACCGGGGAATAATACTTTTACAAGGCACTGTATACCTCCATAATGTCTATCCACACCACCATTCCTTATTTATATTCACTCTGACATTTCTCGTTCTGATATTTCTTCATTCCTTTCTTTCTATTGTGTTGTATTGTTGTGTATTTTAGGTTTTTTTTTTTTTAGTATTACTCACTGTTGGAGCTAAAACATAAGCAAAAAAGGGAACACCTATTGGTAGATGGGTAAAAAAACAAAAAAACATTAAAAATCCCCTTTGAGCATGGTGAAGTTATTAATTACACTTTGAATGAATTTGTATCAACACACCCAGTCACTACAAAGATACAGGCGTCCATCCTAACTCAGTTGTCAGAGAGGAAGGGAACCGCTCAGGGGATTTCCATGAGGCCAATGGTATAAACTGACAATGATCAACAACATTGTGATTTACTCCACAATAATAACCTAATTGAAGATAAAAAAGAAGCCTGTACAGAATAAAGTATTCCAAAACATGAACCTTGTTTGCAACAAGGCACAAAATTAACACTGCTAAAACAAATGTGGCAAAACAATTAACTTTGTGTCCTGAATACAAAGTTTTATGTTAGGGGATTCCAATACAACCACATTACTCAGTACCACTCTCCATATTTTTCAAGCATGGTGGTGGCTGCATCATGTTATGGGTATGCTTGTAATGTGTTAAGGACTGGGGAGTTTTTCAGATAAAAAAGAAATGGAATGAAGCTAAGCATAGGCAAAATCCTAAAACCTGATCATCTGCTTTCTCACCCACTGGAATAATTCATCTTTCGCAACAATAACCTAAAAACAACCAATATACACTATAGGTTATTTACCAAGATTACATATAATGTCTCCAATGGCCTATTTACAGTTTTGACTTAAATTGCTTGAAAATCTATGGCAAACTTAAAATGCAGTCTAGTAATGATCAAAAACCAACTTGACAGGAGCTTGAAAAATTGTAAAAATAATAATGTAGAAAATATTGTATATTCCATGCTCTTAAAAACTCACAGCTGTAATCACTGCCAAAGGGGGTGATTCTAACATGTATTGTCTCAGGGGTGTGAATACTTACGTAAATGACATATTTCTGTATATTACTTTCAACAAATTTTGCTAAATGTTTTCAATTTGTCATTATAGGATATTATGTGTAGATATTTAATCCATTTTGAATTCAGGCTGTGACACAACAAAATGTGGAATAAGTCAAGAGGTATTCTTTCTGAAGGCACTTATATCGGGGTGTCAACCATTAAATCTTTTAGTTTAAACATTTGTACAAATATTTTTAGCATCTCAATCGAACATTGAAATACTAAAAACAATTTGAAACTGTGTAAAAATATAATGACCTGACTACATTTATAGTGTCTTCAATCTGTCCATCTTGCTAACAGTCCTCGAACTAGAAAGCTAGACAGACAGGGGGCATCGGAAATTCCAAAAGCAATGGATATTGTTTGCAAATGTTGACAGCAAGGATTCTAAGGAAATCTAATACATTTTAAGTGCTGCGCTCCAGACCTTGATAAACCCAATGTGGCCCAAGGGACAAAATTAATTCTACACCCCTACTACCTATATCATCTCATCTCACTATCACTTAGTTTTGATACTGAAGAGCACCAACTCAGGCAAAGAGCAAATCTGAAGTGGCTCCCTATTACAGTATCTATATAGTCACTACTTTTGCCAAAAGGTTTGCCCCAGCAAGCCCTTCTGCCGAGTCTGGTTAGCTATTAAACTGTATATGTTGACACGGTTGGAGCCCCCGGTTATTTTTCCAGAAGAAAGTTTGTTTACAAGTTCAGGGGGGTTGTTCAGTCCTGAAGAGACAAAAAACACCCAGAGGCTGGCGATACACACACACCGCAAACATCAGCCAAAGTTTGGTTGTGACACACACATGTGTTCGGTACATTTGTACCCATAAAGCCCCTCAGATCTCTCCCCCTCCCTGAACAGGCAGAGAGAGTGTGTGTGGGCGCAACGTGAGATGAAAGATAATGCCAACTTTGTATGAATGTCTGTGCTCAAGGGGGGAGTGGAAAGGAAAGTTGAGAGGCGAGGATCAACAACGCTCACACCCAGGCCTGGTCTTGCACTTCTGATATGATCACATACACGGGCGGTTGTTCAATAGGGCGATATAGGGCGCGCATCTGCCAGCGGGAAAAGGAAGGGATTTTTTTTTTAATCAATTATATCACCGGCAACTAGTTATCATTTTGTTGAATCTAGCGTCTGATCTGCCACAGTGCCACTAAATGTCCAATCAGCTAAAAGTCGTGCTTCAAATGCCCCCCTTTTTGGGCGATTTCATCAGGTTGAAAATCGCCCAAATCTGTCATAAACTCCCATGTAAAATCTATTTTCAAATATCAGAGCTTTCAATACAATCTCTACTTGGTTTCTACAGGGCTTGCACTTTACGCCTTTCGTCATACGTAACACTAACCATGAGCGTAACTAAGAAAGAGGTACCTCATCAATCAATTCACTACTACTGTGAAAATGGCTACTTCAGTGCAATTTCGATTGTGTCTTTGAAAGTTCCTTTTTGTCGGCGAACAAATAAATATTCCGAAACAATTAACCTCCCCAACCAAATTTAATGGTTTCTACTAAAAAATCCTACCCCGAGATTTTCCAAAAATTGGTACGACGAAAAACAGCTGCTGGCTGCGATGTAGCTAATGCAGTCTTCTGCTACCCCCTGCTTACTCTCTTTCACCCTCAAGGCGGCCCGCGGCAACACACCGCTTGGACAGCGACTGGTGTGTAACGACATGCACCATCTTTCAGGAAAGATTAAGAAACATACTGTCAAAACCCACATGATTGCTGTTTGAATTGTCTGCTTTGGGGAGAGTAACATTCCCACTCAACTGATATCGCTAGCTGTCCACGCCGTCCACAAGTGGTTAGTGTTGATAATCACAAGTTTACTGGAGAACTAACTGACAAGGCTGACAAGATGGGGGGACCCTTTTGTCCATTGTTATTGGATAAACAGAACTTATAACCAGCTCCTACCTAAAATAGATCTTAGCACAACATTTTACTCAACATATCATATTCCATATTCCTATAACAAATATATTTACTCTTCAACTCACATCCTCCCCCTATCCTTTATTTTGTGTTTGAGTTAGCTTTGCGAGGCAAAGATATGAGGGCTCCACCAACCCTGGTAAGCCAACACTTTTTGAGATCAGTCAATAAATGCTTCTGGTATTGACTTATATGCTACCCTGTCTTCATGTTGTTGCTGACATATCTTTTTTAAATGTGTAGTGGAGTCACCTAAATCATCAGAAAAATTGCCCCCCAATTTTTTCAGACCCCACTGCATACAAACACACACACGCTGACCCGGTGCAGTGAGGGGTCACACAAACACATAACCTATCTTCTATCATTGTCAGTCAAGGTCACTACCAAGGTCTGTGGTCTGTACAGGGCGAGTGTCCCTCTGCTGCTAGACTACACTCTTGAGGGACGGTCGCGCAAAACATATGTTTACTAAGGGTTGGCCCGATATCTAATTTTCATACCATCATACTATCCTTCGCTCACTCCGACCTATATATTCAATTATTACTCGCGGGCGCCAAAGAAAAGCCCATTGGGCATATATTACCAGAATTTAACATAATTAGCACAATTAATGCGCATTTCCATGGAGGCTCTAGCTAAATATATAATGACGCAACTTAATGAATTGCTCATAAAGTTATATTACATACACTCCTTCAAAAGTTTGGGGTCACTTAGAAATTGCAATTCTTTTGAAAAAAGCAATTTTTTTCCATTAAAATAACATCAAATTGATCAGAAATACAGTTAGACATTGTTCATTTTGTAAGTAAGTCTTGTAGCTGAAACTGCAAATTTTTTATAATATCTGCATAGCGTACAGAGGCCCATTATCAGCAAACATCAGTCCTGTGTTCCAATGGCACGTTGTGTTTGCTAAATCCAAGTTTATAATTTTAAAAGGCTAATTGATAATATAAAAACCCTTTTGCAACTAGGCAGAGTTGCAAAGAAAAAACCATATCTCAACTGCCAATAAAAGAAAAAATTAAGATGGGCAGTCAATAATTTTCTTTGCAACTCTCCTCATCCCGAGTCCTTCTTCACTGTTGATTAACTGGTGTTTCCGGGTACTATTTAATGCGCTGCCAGTTAGACCTGTGAGGTGCCTGTTTCTCAAACTAACACTCTAATTATTTGTCCTCTTGCTCAGTTGTGCACCCGGGGCCTCCCACTCCCCTCTTTCTATTCTGGTTAGAGCCAGTTTACGCTGTTCTGTGAGAGGGAGTAGTACACGCGTTATGCAGATCTTCTGCTTCTTGGCAATTTCTAGCATGGAATAGCCTTCATTTCTCAGAACAAGAATAACTAGTTTCAGAAAAAGTTATTTGTTTCTGTCCATCTTAGCTTAATTGAACCCACAATTGCTGATGCTGTCCCGAGTTGCTAAGCCCCAGAACCCAGAAGCAGACCAGGACAAGGTAAGTTGAAACGAAGGTGAGTGTTTATTACAAATTCAAGAGTGATGCTAATAATCCCGGCGGGCGGCGTTGATTAGTTGTTGGGGGGTGCAAGTGGTTGATCCCATCCTGGAGTCGGCCTTCGCCCGACCGCCCAGGCAGAGGGTTGGATGAAGGTTCGGCCGGGTGACTGCAAATGGACAAAAGCGGGGGTAAGTAAGCAACAAACCAACAAGGTGCCAAAACAACAAAATACCTAGCTCTAAGACTGATACTCTGTAAACCTACTGTTCATGCTAGCGATCCGGCGGAGGGATGGATCTTAGGCCCAGAGCCTAAGAAGAGGTGATGATCAGGACCAGGTGTGCAGATTGCTGATGGGATGCAGTATCGTTCCCAACCCTCGAACTGGAATCACAAAAAAACTAGTCACCAGACAACCCGCCTCAGACTGCCGGGATCGTTACATACCCCCTCCTCCGGCCACGCCCGGGCGAGACTCCCCGGAGCGCCAGGATGGAGGCGTAGAAGTCACTGATGAGGTCAGCATCTGGACCTGTCGCCGAATCCAACTCCTCTCTTCAGACCATACCCCTCCCAGTCCCACGATACTGACCCCGGCCCCCCGTCTGGAATCCATGATGCCGGCCCACCGTGTAGGCAGACCACCTCCGATCATCCGAGGGAGGAGGAGGAGGCGAGGAGGCAGGCAGAGGACTGAGAGAGAACAGGCTTGAGGCAGGAGACATGAAAGGTGGGATACTCTCGTCCTCGGGGGGTTTGGAGTCGAACTCCCCGATTATCACCCTTCTCCCCACAAGCACCAATAACTTGTAACCACTTCCTAACTCTCCTGTTTCCAGCCAACCCTATCTCCGATCGAATAGGTGGGGGGCGGGGATCCGGCGCAATTCCTGAGCTGATACTCCACTCTAAGGGTGCCTTTCTGGCCCGATGCCAGGTCCGGTGTCAACCGAATGTGGGCTAACAAGGCACTGAGAGCTCCTTCTCCTGAGAAAACGGAGGTTGTAGCCATACAGGCACTGGAAGGAACATCCCAGTAGCATGTAGAGTATTGTGGGCATACTCAACCCCAAGGCAACTGAGGGACCCAGGAGGTGGGGTTGGAAGAGACCGGCAGCGTAGGCGTAGATTCCATCTTCTGGTTGGCTCTACCTCCGCCTGACATTTTTAAAACCAGATGTGAACTGACTGTAGTCAATGGCCAAACAGAAGGACTTCCAGACAGCAGAGAGGGTAGAGAAGCTGAGGGCCCGTCGAAGCTTATATCACTGGGCAAACCGTGACCCTGAAAAACCTCCTACCAGATCTCGGCTCTCCGAGGCAGAGGAAGCTGGCAATTGGCACAAAGTGGTCAACTTGCTGAATCTGTCCACATATCACGTGTTCCCCTCACGGGCAACCCGTAGCGAAGTCCAGGCCAGATCCACCATGTCCCGGGCAATAGGGGGGTGATTCCAGAGCTGGGCCGATTGGTACTCTTATTCTGCGCACACACTGGACAGGCAGCAACAAACCGATATCCTCGGCCATGGCAGGCCCCGTCTGCGAGGAGCGCCTGTCGAGCCACGCCTGGAGTGACAATCCATCTTGCTGGCGTGGGACCATTTGAGGACAGCTTACAGCCGATCAGGCACAAACAACCACGGTGACCGTTACCGGGGCCGGCTGATCAAGGCCCCACACCTCCTCCTCAATCTTCCATACTGCTCCCGCGCCAGTTCGAAATTGTCTCGAATCTTACCCTCTCTCCTCGTCTTGAAACATCCGGGACAGGGCTCCGCCTTGCCGTTCTTCTTCCTGGAGCTCCGGAAAATTGAATGCTCCGAAAAAGCCACGCCCACCTGGCCTGGGAGTTGGGCTTTAGCCGATTCGTAAAGCAAGATTCTTGTGGTCAGTCCAACAATAAAGCGGTCGCTCCGCCCCCTCCAACCAATGGCCCACTCCTCAGCAAGTTTCACATAGAAGCTCCCGGTTACCCACATCTAATTCCTCTCCCTCATTGCAGTAGTAGGCGCAGGGGATGGAGTTTACTGTCCGTGGAGCATCGCTCACGGGATGTGCGCCCCCTCCCGCATCAGGCGGCGTCCCCTTCAGCGTCAACTGCAGCGGGCCCGTGTCGGTTGAGAGAGAATCGGTGCGTTGGTGAATCGCCTCATTCAAATCCACGCTCGATCCGCCTCCAGATTCCACTTGAAGGTCCTGATACTGGAAGTCAAGGCAGTTGCGGAGGCGGCCACCGGCACTATAATCCCGGATGAATCTCCTAGAAATTCGCAAACCCCAAAAATCTCTGACTGCAATCTACTACCGGGCTGTTCCCATTTCCGAAGCCGCTCTAACCTTCTCCTAATCCATCTAATCTCTCCCCTGAAATTACCAGATGTCGTGTGCGTAAGCTTCGCGCTTCTCGGCCTTCACGAACAGCATTCTCCAACAATCGCTGCAACCTGCCGGACATGCTGGCGTGGTCGGAAGGGTTCCTTCGAGAAATCGAATGTCATCCAGGTAAACACACAAAGGACCATCATATCTCTCAGGACGTGCATTCACCATACTCTGAATCCGCTGGAGCAGTTCATCAAGCGGCATCACCTGATACTTTCGAAGTACCTCGGTGTATTGAACCGTCACCACTCTCCCCCCTCTCTAACATCTAATACCGCATTCCTTCTCTAAACCCCGTAGCCACCTGTATCGAGGCAGAACTCATCAAGGGCAGGGATACTTGTTTCTTGGCCGTGATGTCATTCCACCCCATACTCAATATCGGTCGAAACTCCATCCTTCTTACCCACAAAAGAATCCTGCCCCAGGGGTGATGACGAGGACCAAACCCCTACTCTTATTATCTCCAAACTCACTTCCGGGTCGGGAGATACTGTATAACCTTCCGCTTGGTAACACTGCTCCAGGGAGCAGGTTGATGGCACAATCATATGGTCGGTCGGGGGGGTGTGACAGAGCCTTCTGCTTACTATAACACTTCCCCCAAATGCGTGATATGTCTCAGGGAACCAGGGACAAATCTGGAGTTTAGGCCTCAATCACCTGACTGGGAGCCGATGGGGGCAGGCAGTCTTAAGACAGTTAGCACTACACTCAAGGCTCCAACTCGTTACCTTGCCCGTCACCCAATCAGCGTGGGATTGTGTTCCTTCAGCCGGGCTATCCAAGGACAGAGGAACATGGGAAGCCGGCAGAATGTGAATCATCTCAGAATATTCCCCCAACCGCATCTTAGGTTCAGTCCTCATCGTGATCGTGCCAGACTACTGCCTTCAGTCTATAGCTTCATCTTCCGCCAAATTGCTCCTTGGAAAGCCCCAGCTGTTCCACCAACTTTCGCATCTAAAAGCTTCCGCCGGCACCTGAATCATAAAGCGTTAATCCTAAGCTCTGATTCCTGTTCCTAAGGATAGCCGGAAGCGGGGTCTAAGGTATTAGAGTCACTGCTCACTAAAAGTCCTCCCAACTTTAGCGAGCCGCGCGGTTCGGCGACCCGACTGGAGCCCTGAGAAGCTGATCGGTTACAACCCATTGCTTCTCCCTCCTTCGCTCTCGGACTCGATTATCCCCCCCGAATAGACAAGGCTACCCAAGCTGTCCAGGTCACTAGGCTCCGGATAGGAGATCAACTCATCCTTGAGCTGCTCCACAACCCTGGTAGGCCGCTTGCAGAGCCTCCTCATTCCACCCACTCTCTCCCGGCCCAGCGTCTTGATTCGAGTCCCGAATCAAGCCACGCTACGAGTTCCTTGGCGGGCTAAACAGCCCTATTCCCTCTCGACGGAATGTCAAAGCTTCCTCATCTCGCGTAACCTGTATCGAAGCCATGCAATCCTGTGTTCCCACGGCTCAGACGCCCACTCCAGCGCTCGACCACGCAGCAACTCAATCCACTTCTGCCTTTGTGCATAGAGTAGGGCTTATCAACACTAATCCACACTGCATAAGGAAGGCGCGGCATCTTCCCAGCTCCCCTCTCATATTTATCCGGCGGTCGCACCTTGGGCTCACGAACCCGCGGCGGCGAGATGGGTGAGGCCGATCATCCTCCACCGACACTTGCGTTGGTTCTGACCTCCAATCAACCTAAAAAGGTTCCTAATCTCTGTATACCCCGTGCTATATGCCCAACATCTTCTCCCTGCTGGGTAATGGCATGCGATCAATCCAGGTCCTGGGTTCATTACTGCGATCTTCTGTCAGTTCTAAGCCGGCCCCAAGCAGACCAGACAAGGTAAGTTGAAAGCGAAGGTGAGTGTTTATTACAAATTCCAAGAGTGATGCTCAATATTCCAGGGGAACGAGCGGGCGCGTTGATTAGTTGTTGAGGGGTGCAGTGGTTGATCCCATCCTGTCGCGCCACCAGAGAGATTGATGGTTCGTTACTCAATATAGTAGCACAACAAAGTCAAAAACAACAACTACCTAGCTCTAAACTATACTTGGTAAACCTCCTGTTCATGCTAACATCCAGGGAATGGATTTAGGCCGGAGCCTAAAGGGTGATGATCAGGACCAGGTGTGCAGATTGCTATGATGCATAAATCAAGATCCCGGGCGTTCCCAACCCTCGGGAAACTGAGATCCAACGAAAAATCTAGTCACCAGACAGGACCCACTCAGACTGCCGGGGATCTTACAGATGCTCCAATACTCAACTAGTCTCAGGAGAGCCATTTTATTGCTTCTTTAATCAGCACAACAGTTTTCAGCTGTGCTAACATAATTGGA
>NW_025539862.1:0-11062 GCF_020615455.1 Coregonus clupeaformis | reverse complement strand
CTGTCAGCGTGCTGTGGGTGGGTGGATGTGGTCGAATCAAATGCAGAACACCGCAAGGATAGTCCAAACAACTTTAGTAAACTCCAAACAGGAAAAATGACAACACACTTGCCCGGAAGGCAATAAAATACGCACAAAGGCTAAACACTAAAAGCGCACCTAACAGGTGCGTAACGCTCCAACGCAGTGGAGGGAAAGCTCAACCGAGCGAAAAGGCTAAAAATAAGCCCAACACACGACAGACCACAGCATCAATAACACACAACACTACAAACACCACGAGAACCTTATAGGACACTAGCTAAACGAGCAACAGGTGTGACACAAACAGACAAAAGCAAACTAACATGAAACATACAACGGTGGCATAGTACTCCGAGACAACGAAGCGCGAAGCCTGCCCAAACAAGGGAGGAGGCAGCCTCGGCGAAACCGTGACAGTACCCTGAGCAGCGGCTCCAGACGCAGTGCGCGGCTCCCTTCGGGGCGACCGGAGAGCGAAGGCAGGGTGCGTCGGTGCCCACGAGTGGAATTCCGGTCAGAGAGACGGTTTAGAATGTCTCTCTCGGCTTTTACCACACCGCTCCTCCGGACCGTACCCTCCACTCCACTAGATACTGGAGTCCCCCATCCGACGTCTCGAATCCAAGATGGACCTCACCGGAGTACGCCGGTGCCTCGATGTCCAATGAGGGGGCGGAGGAGTCTCCTTTGATCTCACTTTCTGGGAGGCTTGGGCCAGCTCCACGGCCTGAGAAGCACATGGAACGGGGGTTTAATACATTTTATATTCAACAGGTAGTTGTAATTATAACACACCTCGTTCAACCTTCCCAGGACTTTTTTTGAATAGCCCTACAAACCGCCGACCCAGTTTCCGACAGGGCAGGCGGAGGCGTTTCTGGTAGAGAGCCACTCGATCACCGGTGCGTACACCGGTCCCTCACTGCGGTGGAGATCGGCGCTCGCCTTATGACGTCGGAGGGCCCGGCTGCAGGTGGGCGTGTGCATGCTCCCATGTCTCCTCCTCCCGAGCGCCGCGCCACTCATCCACCGCAGGAGCCTCGGGATCTGGCTCTGCTGCCTAAGGTGCCAGAACACGGCTGGTACCCTAACACACATTGGAAAGGGGTTAGGTTAGTGGAGGAATGTAGGGGGAATTCTGGGCCATTTCGGCCCAGGAACGTACCTTGCCCACTCCTCCGGCCCGTCCTGGCAGTATGTTCTAAGAAACCTACCCACATCCTGGTTTACACCGTTCCACCTGCCCATTACTCTCCGGGGTGGTAACCCGAGGTGAGGCTCACCGAGACCCCCAACCGCTCCATAAAGCTCTCCAGACTCTGGAGGTAAATTGGGTCCTCGATCAGACACAATATCTCGGGTACCCGTAGTGCCGGAACACATGGGTGAATAGGGCTTGCAGTTTGCAGGCGGTAGGAAGGCCCGGCATGGGGAGCAAACGACAGGCCTTAGAAAACCGGTCCAAACGACCAGTATAGTGGTATTCCCCTGTGAAGGAGGAAGGTCAGTAAGGGAAATCCACCGAGAGGTGGACATGGTCGCTGTGGGACGGGCAGGGGTAATGTAACTTACCCCTAGGCAGATGTCTAGGCGCCTTACACTGGGCGCACACCCGAGCAGGAGGAAACATGTAAACCCTCACATCCCTTGGAAGCCAATGAGGCCACCAGTACTTGGCACTAAGACGAGCAGTGCACTGTCCGGCCGATACCCGGTGTCCAGAGGAGGTGACCGTGTGAGCCAATAGATCAATCGATCCCGAACCTCGGAAGCGGAACATTCTTCCAACCCTCCGGGCATTGTGGTGGACTAGGGTCGGTGCGGTAACGCCCGCTCGAGCTCAGCATCGACCTCCCACACTACCGGTGCCACCAGACACGACTCCGGCAGTATGGGAGTGGGCTCCACGGACCCTCTCCTCCGTGTCATACCTGCCGAGACAGCGCATCTGCCTTACCGTTCTGTGACCCAGGGATGTACGTGATCTTAAATGTGAACTGGTCAAGCAACATATTCCATCTAGCCTGCCGAGGGTTTAGCCTCCTCGCTGCCCGGATGTACTCCAGGTTACCGGTGGTCCGTCAATGAGGAAAGGGTGTTGAGCCCCCCTCAAGCCAGTGCCTCCACACCTTTGGGGCCTGTACCACAGCTAACCAGCTCCCTGTCCCCTCGTTGTTTCACTCCGCTTCGGACTGACTTCTTGAGAATAGAAGCTTCCAGGGGCGGAGTTTGAGGCGCGCCTGACGTTGTGAAAGCTACGGCTCCAATACCGGCCTCAGACGCGTCCACCTCTACCTAAAATGGTAAGAGGGATCCGGATGCGCCAGCACTGGAGCCGATAAACAGGTCCTTCAGCCTCCCAAATGCCCTGTCCGCCTCGGCAGACCACTGCAGACGACCGGGCCCCCTCCAAGAGAGACGTGATGGGAGCTGCCACTGTCCAAAACCCCCGGATAAACCTCCGTAGTAATTGCATAAACCCCAAAACTGCTGCACCTCTCTTCACAGTGGTTGGTGTTTACCAATTACGCACCGGCTGACACCCGTCTCACCTCCATCTTCACCCTGACGCAGACAACTGATACCCCAAAAAGGAGACCGACTCCCTGGAAAAACAGACACTTCTCTGCCTTAACATACAGGTCGTGCTCCACCAGCCTCCGCAACACTCTGCGCACCAGGGCCAACATGCTCGACACGGGTAGGCGAGTACACGAGAATGTCATCTATGTACACCACGACCCCCTGCCCCTGCATGTCCCTGAAGATCTCATCCACGAATGATTGGAAAACTGACGGAGCGATTCATCAACCCGTATGGCATGACAAGATACTGTAATGGCCCGAGGTGGTACTAAAGGCTGTCTTCCATTCCTCGCCCTCCCTGATGCTTACACCAAGTTGTCTGCGCTCCTGAGATCTAATTTAGTGAAGAAAACGCGCCCCATGCAAGGACTCGTCATGGTCGCAATCCAAGCGGGAGTGGATAACTGGTACTTCACCGTGATCTGATTGAGACCACGGTAATCGATGCACGGGCGCAAACCACCATCCTTCTTCTTCACAAAAAAGAAACTCGAGGCGCAGGGGAAGTGGAAGGCCGTATGTATCCTTGTCTCAGAGATTCGTCTATGTAGTCTCCATAGCTTTCTTCTCCTCCTGAGACAGAGGATACACATGTGCTCCGTGGGAGCGCAGCTCCTGCCTGGAGGTCTATCGCACAATCTCCCTGCCTATGGGGCGGCAACCGCGTCGCCCTCGACTTACTAAACTCAATAGCCAAATCCCCATACTCAGGGGACGTGCAATCCGGGCACCTGGTTTGGACTCTCCACCGAGGTAGCCCCTACGGCGAGCCTGTAAACATCTACCCACACTGGGCAGACCACTCCATCAGAGTCCTCTCCTGCCACGAAATAGATGGGTTGTGGGTACTCAACCAGGCATGCCCAGCACCACCGGATACGCAGGAGAGTCAATCAGAAGTAGCTGAATCATCTCCTGATGACCCCCCTGCGTCACACATCCTAAGTGGCGCAGTGACCTCCTGATCAAGCCCGCCCCAAACGGACGCCTATCTAGGGCATGAACGGGAAAGGGACATCAACAGGAAGAAGGGCAATCCCTGGAAGCTAAACAAAACTTCTTATCAATAAAATTCCCAGCCGCGCCTGAATCTACTCAGCGCCTTATGCTGGGAATGAGGTGCTACCTGTGGAAAACTCACAGGCATACAGAAATGTGCAACTAGAGAGCTCTGGGTGAGTGGGCGCCTACTCACCTGGAAGGGAATCCCCAGTGCGGGACCTGTAGTCCTCTCCCCTAGGAGGCCATCCCCAGCACCTAGCCGCGGTGTGTCCTCCCCGACCACAGCTGGTACAGGGGATGGACCCCCTAGTAAGCCGACCCCTCCTCTCTCTAGCGCCAGCGCCCCCGAGCTCCATGGGACACGGCTCGGAGCGCTGGAGGGTGAAAATGGACCGGACCCCCTCGGGACGTCCACGGGTACTTCAGTAGGTTATCAGCCGGATGGACATGTCGACCAACTGGTCGAACGAGTGGCTGGTGTCCCTACAAGCCAGCTCCCGACGGACGTCCTCTCGTAGACTACATCTGTAGTGATCGACGAGCCCGATCATTCCACCCTGCATCTGCCGCTGGTACGGAATTCGAGGGCAACTCTTGGGCACTCCTCCTCCCCTGCCGGAGGAAGACCAGACGCTCCCCGCCCTTTCCCCTCCGGGTGATGGTCAAACACCGCCCGGACGCGGCGGGAGAACTCGTCGTGCGTGATGGTGTCGCGTCGATCCTCCTCCACTCCGCGTTGGCCCATTCCAATGCCTTCCCGGAAAGGCAGGAGATCAAGCGACACGCTCCTCATGTCCCGAGGCGCCGGTTTCACGGTGGCCTGCTCCACCTGAGAATCCCTGACACCCGGCCGCGGTTTCCCATCGTAGGCCCTCGGGAGCGAGAGTCGGACTCCTCGAGGTTCCGGTGCGGGAATGGGCGGACTGGCCGACGTGTGCTGGCAGGGAGGGTGGCGGTGGAGGCGTTCCCCAGCCTCGGATGGTGGTGATCACCTCCCTGCAGTGCGGCTCCCCATCTGCAGGATCTGGTCCCGTTGTTCCCGGACCTGGTCCTCCAGCGTCGTCTGGGCTGCTGCGGCTCCTGCTGATTCCATTGTTGGTGTGTTATTCTGTCACGCGTGCTGTAGGTGGGTGATGTGGTGGAATCAAATGCAGAACACCAAAGGATAGTCCAAACAACTTTAGTAAACTCCAAACAGGAAAAATGACAACACTTGCCCGAAGGCAAAAATACGCACAAAGGCGAAACAGCAAAAAGCGCACTAACAGGTGCGTAACGCTCCAACGCAGTGGAGGAAAGCTCAACCGAGCGAAAGGGCGAAAATAAGCCCAACACACGACAGACCACAATCAATAACACACAACACTAGACAAACACCACGAGAACCTTATAGGACACTAATTAAGCTAAACGAGAACAGGTGTGACAACAAACAGACAAAAGCAAACGAACATGAAACGTACAACGTGCAGCTAGTACTCCGGAGACAACGAGACGCCCTGCCGAACAAGGGAGAGGGCAGCCTCGGCCGAAACCGCCTGACACCAGCAAGGCAGTACCAGTCAATGAGTCCGAGACACAATATTTTTATGGGGCATATACTGCTTCCACAGTATGTCTACTGTCAAATTTATCATGGCCTTATCCACTGAAAGGGCCTTGCCATGGTGAAGTAGTTTGGGGAAATTCTCTTGCAGTATTTTGATAAAATGCCTGACTTCGTGTAATTTGTCTGTCACATTGGCTGAATTTGGATCGGAGAAGTGCATGTATCTACATAGCTGCTCAAAGCGTGGCATTTTACTTGTGATGTATGGTGCCATGAGGGTTGTGTCAGTAGACCAGTAGTCAATGAGAGAGGGTAGGCAGTGGTTGCCCATCAGAATATTGATTCCAATGAAGCATTTCATTTAGTCTTCAAACGTGCTGAACCATGATGGGGAGGCATTGGATGTAGTGGCGGACAGGTTGGCATTTAAATACCAGATCTAAAAAAGCAAACTTCTACCACTTTAGAAAACAACTCCAAAACCTCCGCCACTGTCACTTTAGGCCCAGGCTGTGGGTACAAGGGTGAATGGTGGGACTTGGGCAGACACTCCACAGAAACGTAGGCATGGCTGTTGCCCTCATTGATACCCTTCTTTGGTGTGCTCTCCCTCTTCTTCCTCCTCTCCTAATTCCTCTTCCTCTCCATGTTCCTCTTCTTCCACTCCCCTCTCCCTCTCTCTCTCTCGCTCTCTCTCTCTCTCCACTCCTCCCTCCATTTTCCACCATAATTTACAAATAAATCCATTAAAAATCCTACAATGTGATTTTCTGGATTTTTTTTCTCAATTTGTCTGTCATAGTTGACGTGTACCTGATGAAAATTACAGGCCTCTCTCATCTTTTTTTAAGTGGGAGAACTTGCACAATTGGTGGCTGACTAAATACTTTCCCCTGTAATATGAAAAACAATGCAATGGATAACCTATGAATATCTGTACCTAGCAAACATGACAAACCATAATTTGCAAGCCCAACAGATAAACACAAATTACTCTCATCTCTCTATTTCGGTGGCTATCTAGCCTGTTGTCTGTATTGCTAGCTAGTGAAAGTGACAGTAGGTTGACGCTTTTCATTGAGTGCACGCCCAAATTTCACCACACAACTTTTCTTGCCTGACAGACTAGCTAGCTAGTTAGCTAGCTATAGCAAGCAGTTTGGGCCATTTCCATAGAAATGACATTGGTAGAAACAACACAAACCTTCCAACTAGTTAGCTGACTATATACCGCTAAACACTGCAACTCTTTCCATGAGACTGAGAGAGCAAACGTTCGATTCCCACTGCTGATGTGCTCACCAGTATCAAACAAGTGATAATGACAGATTTCCAAATCAAAGATATTTCCCCAAGTTCACACCTCAACCATCACACACCAAACATATGCTGCTGTTTACTTATTTCACTCACCTGCGACATAATCCCGCCATTTCACCAAGTGTACGGGCGTGTCCAATCCTATCACCAATCAACATACTGTAGATACACCTCGTCCACAGTGAAAGGTTTTTACTTCATCCTTCATCTTGTCTTGCATTAGGAGGAACCCAGGGCCAACCGCCCCCAGCATTTGGTCTCACAAAGGGGACTGAGGATCTCATCTCAGTCTAACTATGCAGTCAGCCCAACTCTGTCGAGCACACTTGGAGACTGTCGGCCCCCAAAAAATACCACCCCACCATACTACCCACCCAATCCGGTCTCTGAGGATGTTGCAGGCAGCAGAGCGTTCTCCGGCGTCTCCACTCTTCACATCTGTCACATGCTCCAGTGTAACCTGCTTTCATCTGTGAACACAGGGGCGCCAGTGGTGAGATTGCCAATCTTGGTGTTTCTCTGGCAAATACCCAACATCCTGCACAGTGTTGGCTGTAAGCACAACCCCCACCCTGTGGACGTCGGGCCCTCCATACCACCCTCCTGAGTCTTTTCACCGTTTGAGCAACACATGCACAATTTGTGGCCTGCTGGGGGTCATTTTGCACGGAGCTCTGGCAGTCACTCCTCCTGCTCCTCCTTGCACAAGCGGGTGCAGTCCTTGTTGTTCCCTCCTATGGCCTCCCTCCACGTCTCCTGATGCTACCGGCCTGTATCTCCTGGTAGCGCCTCCATGCTCTGACACTACGCTGACAGACCCGGCAAACCTTCTTGCCACAGCTCGCATTGTTGTACCATCCTGGATGACTGCACTACTACCACTTGTGTGGGTTGTAGACTCCGTCTCATGCTACCCTGGTGAAACACCACCAGCATTCTAAAGTAATACCAAAACATCAGCCAGGGAGAGCATAGGAACTGAGAAGTGGTCTGTGGTCAACCCTCAAAACCCTTTAATGCTTCTTCTAGTCTGCCTATAATTTCCTACCTGTTGTCTATTCCATTTGCACAACAGCATGTGAAATGTATTGTCAATCAGTGTTACTTCCCTAAGTGACAGTTTGATTTCACGAAGTGTGATTGACTTGGAGTTACTTGTGTTTAATATTCCCTTAATTTGAGCATTGTATTTATCAATCACTCCTCCTAAATTCATTTTTACTTGATTAAAAAACATTTTAATTTAAAAATTTTTAGTCATTTAGCAGACGCTCTTATCCAGAGCATTGAAAATTAGGGTTAAGTGCCTTGCATCAGGGCCACATCGACAGATTATTCACCTAGTCGGCTCGGGGATTAGAACCAGCGACCTTTCGGTTACTGGCACAACGCTCTTAACCACTAAGCTACCTGCCTGCCGCCCATCACTGAAAGTCAGGATACATATACAGTGAGGGGAAAAAAATAATTTATCCCCTGCTGATTTTGTACATTTTCCCACAAAGACATGATCAGTCTATAATTTTAATGGTAGGTTTATTTGAAAAATTAGAACAATAACAACAAAATTCCAAAAAATGCATGCTCAAAAAATGTTATAAATTGATTTCATTTTGAAATAATATTTGACCCCTCTGCAAAATTATACTTTACTTTGTTGGCAATCACAGGGGTCAGATGTTTCTAGTAGTTGGCCACGGTTTGCACACATCTCAGGGGGGATTTTGTCCCACTCCTCTTTGCAGATCTTCTCCAAGTCATTAGTTTTCATTTTGCAACTCGCCTTCAGCTCCCTCCACATATTTTCTATGGGGATTAAGGTCTGAGACTGGGTAGGCCTCTCCAGGACCTTATGTGCTTCTACTTGAGCCACTCCTTTGTTATTATTTTTTAAATATATATATATATTTTTTTGTTTTCGGGGGAGATGGATCAGCTTAGTATTGCAGATAGATTGTATCTTCTATCAATGTAATTGTCTCATCACTTCAATCCTTTTATTATTTTTTTTTTTTAATATATATACTCTTTTATTACTTTTCAACCCCACCATCCTTTCCCTACTTGAGTAAATTAATAAACAACAATGCCCAGGCCTCTACTTCCGGTCTATACTTACTATCTACACCTTATGACAGTTAATTTTACAATATTATATGTTATATATATATTACTTTTTAATTTCTTTGTCCATAAAACTTTTATTCTGGTTTATCTGGGTCACTCTATCCAAATATATATATATATTTTTTTTTATTACTCTGAACTTCTTCTACTCTCAGCCTCTCCGATCATTTTCATGATGTCCATCCGGTTTGCTTCTATATGCCATATCTTTCTATGTCTCTTTCCCCAAAACCTCCCAACATACACCTATATTTATTATATTCTTACATTATTAGCTATCTTTGTTATTATTTGTTGTTATTTATTATTAAGTCCCATCCTTCAACTCTATTCAATACCTCCCATCTATCTCTCTAACACCATCCATATCGGATTTCTATTTGCCATATATATTTTCACCGTACTGTATTTTCTACAAAATTTCTGAACCTTTCTCTTCTCATTGCTTCTACAGATTGTGAATTAAAAAATAAAATTTTTGCTAAAAGTATTAATTAAATTATTGATTATTACTATACTTTTCAATCACCCATAATCTATCACCAAGGATTGGTTCATAAATATTGCAATCCTTTGCCATTCCTGACCTGTGTCCAAAAACAAACTACAAATGGATTCAACAACAATATCTAATGATTCTCTGTCTCTTCACAGCAAAATCTGCAGAGCTGGGTTGTATCCCCCAAATAAATAACATTATATTGGTAGCAAGAATTTGATATAATAATTTAAATTGAAAGATTCAAATTTTTTGAATCCGGTCTCCTTTTACGTGTCAGTTCATAAACACTATGCCATGGGATCGGTCATCAAATATCTCTTCCCAACTATTTTGCAATCTTATGGACGCTGTCAATCCTTTTTAATAACTATATACTTTTTTATTTATCACGTTTTCTTAACCAATTATGTTCTTTAATGCAAGGCCGACAGATGCAAGTTCCTTACTTTCTCCCCTTCCACTTTTCCTCTTCCACTTTTGCAGTAAGGCTGCAATTATTTGGTTGTAATTTTGGGTAGAGCAGACATTTCCTATTTTTTGTCAGCTGCATGATGCGACATAACTCCACCATCCTTTATCATTTACGAAATCTCTTTTTTTAAACATTCTTCAAGGTTTTTTGTCAATTATATATTTGAATTTAACCACAATATTTGTTGCATTATTTGTTCTGTAGTTTCTGGAGGTTAAATTGAAATTGCAACCAACTTTCTATGGCTTATTTTAAAATAGTACATTTGGGAGATGATTTCCTTTTCAAATATAAAGTAGAGTTGTAATCTGAATGGGAATTTCTTGAACATTGGGTAACATCTTACTAAAATTTCCTTGAGAACCAGTTCGGATTTAAGTATAACTTTTTATACTAATTTTGTGATGAAGTCTAATAGCTTTAATATTTAATATTTCTTCCCTACAATTCATATTCTTATATAAATATCTCTTTTAATTTTCTTTCTTACAAATAAAATAATATTTTTTTCTCATATAATTTCAAAACTGTTACGCTACTATGAGCAAGCATAAGCAAATATAAACTGATATACTTAAAGGGGTTAATCAGGTGATTTTTCCCACAAATTGAAAGGTATTTTCCTTTCCATGGTATTAAGATCTTATCTATATTTGCTAACTTTCTATTAAAATTTATTGAAGTAATCATTTATTTCCTTTGATTTTCCTTATCCCATCACCATCAACCTTTTATTTACTACATGTAATTAATTTATCTCTAATATATATTTATCTATTTGTTCTATTAAAAATGTATCTAGATCCTCTATGAGGCTGTGAGATTCAACTTATGGTTTAAAAAAACTAATCATCACTACAATACACTTTGTTTTTAAGCCCTACTATTAGCTTCAGTTAGAGGAGATGAGGCTACTGCGAACATATGCTTAAAAGTGCTTTGCTTAACTCCTTCAAAATATAATTTGGTGAATCATGGGTACTCCATCATTTTAACCAGTTTTGAGTCAATTATTTTTTTGGTAGCATTTCTATGTTGACGATTTTAAAAATGTGGTGCATTTTTCCCCCATCATTCCATCCAGTTTGCTTTATTTTTATAATATATTACCTTGATCTTTCTTGAATAAGTTTCTCCATTTCTTTTGTTTTTCCTCTAATTTATTCTGACCTCTATTTACAGTTTTTTATTGCTTCTGTTCTGTTAACCCGTCTATTTCCTTTGTTAAGTCAGGATACATATTTAAAGTATGGAGTGGTTGACTATCATGTCATAATACACTTCATTCAAATCTCTTCTCCTGAAGGCAGTTCTGGAATGTTGTCTAATATTCAATTCATGGAATAATTTAGGTTATAATGTATGCCAATAAAATGAGGAAACATGACTAGTTGCTGTTGATGGATCATAGGGGTTGGAGCCATAGATGGTTTATCTGGGTCATCTTTGATATAATATTCCCTTCTAATTATGTGTTACT
>NW_025539861.1:0-11066 GCF_020615455.1 Coregonus clupeaformis | reverse complement strand
TGTCCTCCTCCCAGAGACAGAAAACAGCGCCGGAAGAAGATGGCTGCCGTTTTACAGCCCTCTAACCAATTGTACTATTATGTGTGTTTTTCCGCGTTATTTGTAATTTATTTTGTACATAATGTTTCTGCCATCGTCTCTTATAACCAAAGAGAGCTTCTGGATATCAGGACAGCGATTACTCACCTCGCATTGGACGAATATTTTTTCTTCAACGAGGCGTTCGCGAAGGATATCATACAGACACCCGACAAGGCCCAGATCCCCGTCATTCGCGTGAGGAAGAGACGGAGATATCGCGGACGCAGATCCGGGTGCCTCGTAAGGATCCGACGGCGAGCGAGTAAACTGCCTCTCCCATCAATCCTATTAGCCAACGTTCAATCTTTTGAGAATAAAATTGACGATTTAAGATTACGGTTATGCTACCAACGGGACATTAAAAACTGTAATATCTTATGTTTCACGGAGTCGTGGCTGAACGACAACAATGATAACATTCAGCTAGCAGGCTATACGCTACATCGACAGGACAGAACTGCAGACTCTGGTAAGACAAGGGGTGGCGGTCTCTGTATATTTGTAAACAACAGCTGGTGCACAAAATCAAATACCAAGGAAGTCTCGAGGTTTTGCTCGCCTGAGGTAGAGTATCTTATGATAAGCTGTAGACCACACTATTTACCAAGAGAGTTTTCATCTATATTTTTCATAGCTGTCTATTTACCACCACAAACCAATGCTGGCATTAAGATTGCACTGAATGAGTTGTACAAGGCCATTAATCAACAGGAAAACGCTCATCCAGATGCAGCGCTCCTAGTAGCCGGGGACTTTAATGCAGGGAAACTTAAATCCGTTCTACCTAATTTCTACCAGCATGTTAAATGTGCAACCAGAGGGAAAAAAACTCTAGACCACCTTTACTCCACACACAGAGACGCATACAAAGCTCTCCCTCGCCCTCCATTTGGCAAATCTGACCATAACTCTATCCTCCTGATTCCTGCTTATAAGCAAAAACTGAAGCAGGAAGCACCAGTGATTCGGTTAATAAAAAAGTGGTCAGATGACGCAGATGCTAAGCTACAGGACTGTTTTGCTAGCACAGACTGGAACATGTTCCGGGATTCTTCAGACAGCATTGAGGAGTACACCACATCAGTCACTGGCTTCATCAATAAGTGCATCGATGATGTCGTCCCCACAGTGACCGTACGTACATACCCCAACCAGAAGCCATGGATTACAGGAAACATCCGCACTGAGCTAAAGGGTAGAGCTGCCGCTTTCAAGGAACGGGACTCTAACCCGGACGCTTATAAGAAATCCCGCTATGACCTCCGACGAACCATCAAACAGGCAAAGAGTCAATACAGGTCTAAGATTGAATCATACTACACTGGCTCTGACGCTCGTCGGATGTGGCAGGGCTTGAAAACTATTACAGACTACAAAGGGAAGCACAGCCGCGAGCTGCCCAGTGACACAAGCCTACCAGATGAGCTAAACCACTTCTATGCTCGCTTCGAGGCAAGCAACACTGAAGCATGCATGAGAGCACCAGCTGTTCCGGACGACTATGTGATCACGCTCTCCGTAGCCGATGTGAGTAAGACTTTTAAGCAGGTCAACATTCACAAGGCCGCAGGGCCAGACGGATTACCAGGACGTGTACTCCGAGCATGTGCTGACCAACTGGCAAGTGTCTTCACTGACATTTTCAACATGTCCCTGACTGAGTCTGTAATACCAACATGTTTCAAGCAGACCACCATAGTCCCCGTGCCCAAGAACTCTAAGATAACCTGCCTAAATGACTACCGACCCGTAGCACTGACGTCTGTAGCCATGAAGTGCTTTGAAAGTGTCGTATCGGGTGAATGGTGGCCATTATTGCTGTCAACAAAGAGTCCGTCTATGCTGCATCGTGTTAGAGGCTTTTATTAAAATCACGAGGTTACAGCATAAATGACAGGTGACATGACACCCGGAGAGCGACGCCTCCGAATGGCTGCTCGTTCTGCCCCTCCGTCGTTGTTCCCCCCTTATATATAACCTTCCAAGATGTGAGTGGCTCCCTCTACTGTCCAATCCCCGTGTCTACAACACACTTCCTGTGTGTCATATGTGACGTCACACCCAAAACATTCCCTCTTGATACTAACACAAACAACATTCCATTTCTTCATGAACAACATTTAACAAAGGCATAATCTTCAGATACGATATTCCCCCCTTCGAGACGAACTAAACGTCTCGAAAACAAACAGAATAGGATTATGACTAGTAACAATTTATCTTATTGAGTATCTTTAACATTAAACCAAAAACATTCTCCTCTAGAGTGTAAATACCTTTCTATGAAATAACTGTTTATGAAGTGTGAATACATTACTATGAAATATGAACAAATCTCTATGGAGTGTAAGAGCGAAAAACTGTCCGGCAGCCATCTTTTCAGATATCCATCCATCAATCAAGACAGTAAAATTCTCTCACGGTCCCTCTGCCCCAGGCAACCACCTTCGGTACTCCAGATAACCTCATTAACCATGTAAATGCATTTGAAACTATGATGCAATTAAATACACATGTAAGCCCCTGCAAACAAAATCCTATCCAAAAACATCCATTGTAAGGCTGGTCAACCCATTGGACCTTACCGTGGAACTCTCCCTACCTAAATTTCCTCTGTCCCTAAGCATTCACGAAATAAACAAAAACATCTAAGATCCTCACATGTATTCAATAACATCAAACATCATTCTACAAAAATTAATACCTAAAAATATGACACAATTATGTATTACACATGTCTATATTTCATTGCAGACACTGGAATGTAGTCCACTACACTTCATCTCCCTGTAGTCTCCTCTTCCAATGGATTGTTGATGATGAAATCAGAATCTTTCCACACCCTCTCCTTCTTTCATCTCCTCCAGTCATATTGTCCCTTCATATTGTCCTTGTTTGAGTATTTCAATCTCCACATGTTCTCCCAAATGCTTCTGGAAGAAAAGAAAAGAAACGACCAAACAGTATCTTTTACAAAACAACATTTTCAAATTAAACCTCAATTTCACCTAAGAATTTAAAAATGATATATAAATGATGTATGAATCACATAAACCTATTCCCCCCTTTGATTCATAAATCATACTACAAATCACCCTAATATTGGAAAAAAATGGAAAAATAATCAACTCATAAAAAATATGATATTTATCCATCAGTAGTCCATCCATCTTCCTCCAGATCAGGAACAGTAAACACCGGCATCTGAGTGTTGTCTCCAGGCATCACTCTCCAACCTATCTCAATATCATAACTTTCTCAAAGGTAAGTAACAAATTCACAGTGCTATCAAAGCTGCCATTAAAATGTAACCCATCACTGCCCCTACTGGCCTAACTGATCTTGCAACCAAGTCTTCCAAATGCATCCCTTATTTCCTTCAATGCATCTATAACCCCAGTGATATTATCTGAACTATCTGGACTCAAAGTATAACTAATATTTATCAATATGATCTTCCCAAATGTTACACCATACCATGAATAAAGTCCCCCCTTCTCCCTTAGACTTACCCTTCAATGATAGGCTTGAAGCCTATGACATGTCCCTTTTCATCCTATTTTGAACTCTAGTTTCAGATTGATCTGTGTTCGGTGCTACCCCTCTTTTAATAGTAAAAGCCTCATATGGAAGCTTCAACGTTGACATTAACAACATCCTATCCATCCATAGGGTAAGAATATATACGTTTTATCATCACAAACCCACCAAATATCTCTAAAATTCCCAATAGTCACATTGTCAGTCAAAAGCTAATCGTTTAACCATCAAAGTCCTGCTCTTCTTACTACCTGGTATATTAAAAAGTAACCTTATATTTCTCATTACTACCCTTAAGGTCATGCTTATCCAAAGTCATCATATAATCATCACAATCTGATATTCCCATAAACATACCCTTTACCTCATATGTTTTATTAGAACAACAACAACTTTTAGCCCTCAATGTTTCACCTGAATACTTCAGGATTCCGTTGTTACCTGATTTTCCTTTCCCATTTAACAATTCCCATAGGGTAATTCATTTAACCAAGAACACTTAAACCTAGGCTTAAACCACTGTTCTGACAACGACATTATTTTATCTGTCAATGACTGTTGCTGATACCACAGTCATGACAAAGCATAAGACTGACCCATACCTGATAGAGGCCGCGCGACCGTCTAACATGTTTGGTGCTGGAATTCTCAACAGACATGGACCCTCAAGATTCCTCACTGATCTTACAGAATGAGTTAATCTATCTCTAATTTCCACAACAGAAGAACGAGCGGTACTGATCAGATACCTCTCCTTGTCTGTCATTAAAATCAAAGACCTCATCCTGTCCTCCATGATGAATCTATATTCTCTCTACTACTATCTGCTCTCCTATTTTAACCCTATTCGTACTATCCTTGACAGCACTCTCCATCCGTAACATAACCCCTTAATTTCAGAAAAGTTGTTGTCGATGTCATACTCCCTACATTTGCTATTGCCATCGTATCATTAATCCCTTCCAAAGTTACCATTAAAGTAGTTGACTTAGTTGCTGTATCAACCCTAATTACTTCTAGTGCAACAGTTCCCATTATCCTCTGTGTATTATCTACTGTTGGAGTGACTACTATAATCTACTCTTCCTGAACTCCCTCGGTGACTGCGGAAGCTTCAACAGATTTCAAATCTTCCATCCTAAGCGTCACTTTACGAATTACATAGCCTTTTAACCAATAATTCTTAACCGGAACAACTTCTAATGCTTGCCCTAGATAAGTATACATATATTCTCCCTGACCTTTCGCTGTAACATTACGCCAAATAAGTGAACAGTCACTCCTAACCTCTTCCACTTCATATCGTTGTACAAACTATCCCTCCTTTGACTAGGTGCAACAGCTTCTACTCCTGGTCCTGATAACAATACTTATTCTCCATAATTATCTCTCCATATGGGAGGAACGTCCCCATCCTAACCCTAATAAGTATTCTTTCCCCTAAAATTGGTGCTGTATTGGTTCCCTTATAACCAAATGCGATATATTTATGGCTTTAATAACTGTCAATGTTGAAAGAGTTAAATTGCTTCTCCCTGTTGTTCTAATAAACTGAAGTGTTAATGTCCTTAGTTACTCCTAATTTTCCCCAAAGAAAAAAGTTGTCTTTGCTTGTACTTCCATCTATCACCACTAGTGTCACTTTTTCCCACTCTCAGTCCTATCTCTAATTCCTGACTTTCAAACTTTTGATTATAAAAAATACACCTATAATTACCTTGATCTTCCTGCTGGGAACTGTAACTATAGATACTCAATCACCCTCAATCTTCTCTTATCATTCAGCAACACATACTTTCTCAATGCATCTGCCCCTAACAGATCTAACCTCCTACCATATCTTCCCACTAAACTCTAAAACGTCCTTCCTCACTGTTCTCTCTCTGTCTTACTACTAACTTTGAAACTTAGCTTACTGTCTTAGAGTTCCTTCAACCTAGTTCTCCTAACTTATTTTAATCTAATCTTTTCCTCCTAACATTTAAACTTGTTCCACTGATTTATTCACAACATCCCTTTCCACCAAATTTTTGGAATATGTGATGGGGAAGGTTCCCACCTGCTTCTGACTCATTACACACAGACTTGGCAAACGACTAAATACCTTTTAGCCTAGCCTGAAATCTCTTAGTGTAAGAATGTAACCCAGAATAAACAGTCACCCCTTTTAACCTTTCAGACAGATTGTCTAATAGACAGTCGTCTAGTGTACATCTTATTGTACAATTCAATTCAAACAATGCATCTCTTCCCAACACTGCAATAACAGTATCTTCTAATATTAGTACCTTAAGAGTAATTAACTGTTTTACTACCTCAAATCCCTATCCTAATTAGTTATCAATTAGTGAGATGTTTAACCTCTTTAGGCTGAACCCAGATACGTTTTCCCCTATTCACTATCACTTCTAATGGTCGGTTGTTTCAACTGTTAGCTAATTTCTCTTCTTCTCTAATCGAGGCTCTCAGCTGATACCCCCCTTCCGGATCTTCTAGACACTAACAGGTGATCTTCACTTGCTCCTTTATCTTCCTCTGTTGTTTTCTCCCGACTTGTTGCATTAACAGGTATAGTACCCAATCTGTCCACAATTATAACAGTCTTCTGAAAGTTGCTGGAAGTGTAGCTGAAATCTTCCTCCTCCTATTTCTTCTCGTCCTCTTCCTCTCCAATTCTGTGTCTGTCCAGAAATTGGCTGTGGATATGAATCAACTGGTGCCGCCCTTGGTGGCTGATACAATTGCATTTGATATTGTTCAGTTGAAGCTGTAACAGTGATTATTGATTTGGTTCACTCTGATTCTTCATAACCAAAACGTATCTTCTCCACCAGTTGTATGATTGAGTTTTCTCAGAGCTTCTTCGTCCTGTTCTTTCTTCTTCTCCAATTCTTGGGATCCTTTTCTCAGCAGTTTCTCCTCTTCTGTATCTTCAGCTGTGTTACTTCTAAACTATTTGCTTTATCCAGGCATGATAAAAATCGGTCTATATCTCTATTTCTTCTTTGCTAGTCATTGTAGGATAAAATCCTCTTGAACATAAAGCACCTTTAATCTCCAAATCTTCATCGCTTTCTTCATCTTCAACTTCCATCAGAGATCAAATCTCGTGTATCCTTCTTCTTTTTCCTCTTGCCAACTTCCTTCTGATCACAGAGTCATATCCACCCATGCATGACCTCTTCATCATCACTCATCTTCACCATCCTCATCTTCTTTAAGTTCCATCCTCCTTACCTCCCTCTTTTCTTCCAGACATCACATTTTCTTCCTTCTGGAGTTCTGGATTCATCTTTATCGTCGTTTCTTCTTGTCCTCTATCTATTATTCGTCTTCATCTCTGATGTAACAATCACCCTGCTGGATGATCACTGAAAGCTGAGGATAAACATCCCTAAGCTGTACTTTTTGCTGAATCCGTATGTGAGAAAGGTGTACTAACTTCTGCCATTAGTTTTTCTAACACTACTTTCTAACACTACTTTAATTAAAGGATTACAATTTTTTCCCCTATATCAATCGGTGTAATCACCTTCATCTAGCCTTGCTGTCCTTTCTCCCCATTGTAACTACTCTTTTATATTCCTTTATTATGAATTATCTTATTTTAGACTGTATAGCCTATGGCTTCCCCCCCTCTAATTATTAATATAAAACTAACAACTTTTTTTTTTTTAATAAATCCATTAAAAATCCTGAATAATTAAAACCAATTTTTATTCCTATATTACCAATTTATCAATTAGTGGTGACTATCTTACCACAACCCATCAAATGCAAGTAACTGAAGTTAGTCAACTTCAAAGCAATCCCCCAAAAACAAAGCCTCTAACCCCTTGCTCTATAATTACCATAAACCCTTGCTCTATAAGCACCTAATTATCTTAAATTTACAGAATAATGTCAGTCCTTGATTCCCAACACAACTCCCATCAAACCCCAGTGATACACAGAGCATCCAAAATGCAATTTTTTATGAATCATTTGCCAAGCCTATGTGAAATTGTCATCAAATATTTTGTAAGGGATGATTTTTGTGAACTAGCCTGATATCTGATCCTCTGCCTCGTCACACCTTGTCACGTGACGCACGTTAGCCCCTCCTCTCTCCTGTCGTATCGTATTGCTCCACTCATATGACAGAAAAACAGAGACACAGAATCACATTTTAGTAGTTAATGCAATCCCTGAGTTATTTCAACCATATTCAATATTCCTTCGTTCACCCATTATTCACTCTAAGACTAAAATCAGAACTAAATAGATCGCTCAAAAACATTTTTATTTAATTTTAATCGTCTTTTAATTATTTAATTCAATTCATTATACTTCGCCAACATATATTTAATGTATAAATTCAATAGGTCACAAAACAAGTTTCATCTTTAACCAGCCGCCGTTGAAACTAAAATACTCGTGTTAAAATCTCTCCTCTTTGTCTGTGTCCATTTCCCCCTTGCAGGGTAACGCCAAATGGGACCTATGACCTTAACCCACCATTTTGGTTTGTAGGCTTAGCACACCCGCATGTTGTAGTTTTAGCCCCGTAAAATCAAGCGCATGCGCACCTCCATTTAACCCCATGCTTTTTCACCGTGGACTCTCTCCCCAAACAGACGATTAACAGTCCAGCTGTAACTCCCGTTTCCCCCTTATAGTCAAACAACATTTAACAGCGCTCACAAAACATATAACCTGACTTACACACAGAGACAAGTTTAAGAGACTTTAATCCATCGCAATGGAGTCTCTAAGGATACATTAGCATGTAGCACACAACACAATTAGCATTTAGCATTAGCCTTAGCCACGATGTACCATGTAGCATGAAACACACTCCCATTTAGCATTAACATTAACCTTAGCCTCTAGCTAACTGCGGCCTACTACACAAAGACATACCCCGCACTGCCCTAGTTATTTTGAACCTATTTCTCCTACCGTTTTTGCTACCGAGACTAATGACCATTACACCGAGAAATCAAACCCAATCAGACATCCCGTCGGACGAAAGTCAAATCATAATCACAATCAGATAAACCTCATTAATCCGAGCTCTCTTTAAAAAAAGAAACCCACCGTCCACCCATTCTATCGTGTAAACGGATTTGCCGGCCCAACATCTAAAATGGCCCCCCCTGGAGGTCTTAAAGCGGTACAGTGCCCTAAAGATGAATGCATATCGGCCTTCTCTAAATTTCCCCATTGCCAACCGTTACCAATGGAATCTATCTTAATGCTCCAAATTTCCCCATTGCCACCCGTTACCAATGGAATCTATTTTAGCAGACTCTAGTCAACAGCAACAACGCCACCCGAGGCAAGGTCGTATGGTACATCTCTCCAGTGTACACAAGTCGTATCCAATCTAACAAACTCCGAAGCGGTAAGAAAAAACTCACCCTTTTTGGCCATGCTTCAAAGCGAGTTAGCCTGGCGGTTGACTGAAACAAGGAAGAGACGCAAACCCAGCCCCACGTTGGGCGCCATTATGTCGTATCGGGTGAATGGTGGCCATTATTGCTGTCAACAAAGAGTCCGTCTATGCTGCATCGTGTTAGAGGCTTTTATTAAAATCACGAGGTTACAGCATAAATGACAGGTGACATGACACCCGGAGAGCGACGCCTCCGAATGGCTGCTCGTTCTGCCCCTCCGTCGTTGTTCCCCCCTTATATATAACCTTCCAAGATGTGAGTGGCTCCCTCTACTGTCCAATCCCCGTGTCTACAACACACTTCCTGTCTGTCATATGTGACGTCACACCCAAAACATTCCCTCTTGATACTAACACAAACAACATTCCATTTCTTCATGAAAAACATTTAACAAAGGCATAATCTTCAGATACGATAAAAGACTGGTCATGGCTCACATCAACAGCATAATCCCAGAAACCCTAGACCCACTCCAATTTGCATACCGCCCCAACAGATCCACAGATGATGCAATCTCTATCGCACTCCACACTGCCCTTTCCCACCTGGACAAGAGGAACACCTACGTGAGAATGCTATTCATTGACTACAGCTCAGCATTCAACACCATAGTGCCCTCTAAGCTCATCACTAAGCTAAGGATCCTGGGACTAAACACCTCCCTCTGCAACTGGATCCTGGACTTCCTGACGGGCCGCCCCCAGGTGGTAAGGGTAGGTAACAACACATCTGCCACACTGATCCTCAACACGGGGGCCCCTCAGGGGTGCGTGCTCAGTCCCCTTCCTGTACTCTCTGTTCACCCATGACTGCATGGCCAGGCACGACTCCAACACCATCATTAAGTTTGCCGACGACACAACAGTGGTAGGCCTGATCACCGACAACGATGAGACAGCCTATAGGGAGGAGGTCAGAGATCTGGCCGTGTGGTGCCAGGACAACAACCTCTCCCTCAACGTGACCAAGACAAAGGAGATGATTGTGGACTACAGGAAAAAAAAGAGGACTGAGCACGCCCCCATTCTCATCGACGGGGCTGTAGTGGAACAGGTTGAGAGCTTCAAGTTCCTTGGTGTCCACATCACCAACGAACTATCATGGTCCAAACACACCAAGACAGTCGTGAAGAGGGCACGACAAAGCCTATTCCCCCTCAGGAGACTAAAAAGATTTGGCATGGGTCCTCAGATCCTCAAAAAATTCTACAGCTGCACCATCGAGAGCATCCTGACTGGTTGCATCACCGCCTGGTATGGCAACTGCTTGGCCTCTGACCGCAAGGCACTACAGAGGGTAGTGCGTACGGCCCAGTACATCACTGGGGCAAAGCTCCCTGCCATCCAGGACCTCTATACCAGGCGGTGTCAGAGGAAGGCCCTCAAAATTGTCAAAGACTCCAGCCACCCTAGTCATAGACTGTTCTCTCTGCTACCGCACGGCAAGCGGTACCGGAGTGCCAAGTCTAGGTCCAAAAGACTTCTCAACAGCTTCTACCCCCAAGCCATAAGACTCCTGAACAGCTAATCATGGCTACCCGGACTATTTGCACTGCCCCCCCACCCCATCCTTTTTACGCTGCTGCTACTCTGTTAAGTATTTATGCATAGTCACTTTAAACTCTACCCACATGTACATATTACCTCAACTACCTCAACTAGCCGGTGCCCCCGCACATTGACTCTGCAACGGTACCCCCCTGTATATATAGCCTCCCTACTGTCACTTTATTTTACTGTGTATATATAGCCTCCTTACTGTCACTTTATTTTACTTCTGCTCTTTTTTTCTCAACACTTTTTTGTTGTTGTTGTTTTATTCTTACTTTTTTTTTTTTTTTTTGTTTAAAATAAATGCACTGTTGGTTAAGGGCAGTAAGTAAGCATTTCACTGCAATGTCTGCACTGTTGTATTCGGCGCATGTGACCAATAAATTTGATTTGATTTGAGATTTGATTTGAGTGCAAAAAGCCTTGGCGTGACCCTGGACAACACCCTGTCGCTTTC
>NW_025539860.1:0-10000 GCF_020615455.1 Coregonus clupeaformis | reverse complement strand
CCAGGTTCCACATTCTAGTTCCAGGTTCCACATTCTAGTTCCAGGTTCCACATTCTAGTTCCAGGTTCCTCATTCTAGTTCCAGGTTCCACATTCTAGTTCCAGGTTCCACATTCTAGTTCCAGGTTCCACATTCTAGTTCCAGGTTCCTCATTCTAGTTCCAGGTTCCAAATTCTAGTTCCAAAGTTCAATATCCTCTCTGGAGATCAAGCAGAGGACTGGCTGAATGAGTGAGTGAGTGACTAACTGGCTGGCTGACTGTCCCATTCCTCTCTCTGAGTCATTCAGGATGAATGGGATCCCCTGGCAGGAGTCCTGTCTGTCTGGTCAAATCACAAGCTAATACATAATAACACACACTCTGAATTGCTAAACTATCAACAAGGTTCTCTGCAGGGCTGTTCTGCACCCATGGCAATTAGAATGGTGCCGCTAGGTACTGTGTTCTGAAGTTTTACCCCTGCTAGTGCTGTAACCTATATGTCTGAAAATCTCATTCCACAAAATGTCATGGTCAAATCTCAAGCCAATGTAAAAGGACAGGACCAAGATATGTCAGCGAAGGTATTCTAAACCCTGACCGCTGCACTGTGTCCTAAGTAACATGTTATTTTAGCAATTCATTCCTAAATAACCAAACAACTTGAAAAGGCTTATTTTTGTATTAGCTCGTTGACTGCAAATATGGTGTGTGGGAACTCTGCAGTGTCAGAATAACATTTACAGACCTCTCCACTACCACGTCTGCTGTATCATCTATAGTTCTATTTGTATTTTTTATGGATCACCATTACTTCCTGCCAAGGCAGCAGCTACTCTTCCTGGGGTTTATTATGGATCCCCACCACTTCCTGTCAAGGCAGCAGCTACTCTTCCTGGGGTTTATTATGGATCCCCACCAGTTCCTCCAAGGCGGCAGCTACTCTTCCTGGGGGTTTATCATGGATCCCCACCACTTCCTGCCAAGGCAGCAGCTACTCTTCCTAGGGTTTATTATGGATCCCCATTAGTTCCTCAAGGCAGCAGCTCCTCTTCCTGGGGTTTATTATGGATCCCGCATTAGTTCCTGTCAAGGCATCAGCTACTCTTCCTGGGGTTTATTATGGATCCCCATTAGTTCCTGCCAAGGCAGCAGTTCTACTCTTCCTGGGGTTTATTATGGATCCCCATTAGTTCCTCTTAGCCAAGACAGCAACTACTCTTCCTGGGGGTTTATTATGGATCCCCACCCAGTTCCTGCGAACAAGGCAGCAGCTACTCTTCCTGGGGTTTATTATGGATCCCCATTAGTTCCCTGCCAAGGCATCAGCTACTCTTCCTGGGGTTTATTATGGATTCCCATTAGTTCCTGCCAAGGCATCAGCTACTCTTCCTGGGGTTTATTTATGGATCCCCATTAGTTCCTGCCAAGGCATCAGCTACTCTTCCTGGGGTTTATTATGGATCCCCATTAGTTCCTGCCAAGGCATCAGCTACTCTTCCTGGGGTTCGGCTATTTGGATCCCCATTAGTTCCTGCCAAGGCATCAGCTACTCTTCCTGTGGTTTTATTGTGGATCCCCATTAGTTCCTGCCAAGGCAGCAGCTACTCTTCCTGGGGTTTATTATGGATCCCCATTAGTTCCTGCCAAGGCAGCAGCTACTCTTCCTGGGGTTTATTATGGATCCCCACCAGTTCCTGCCAAGGCAGCAGCTACTCTTCATGGGGTTTATTAAGGATCCCCACCAGTTCCTGCCAAGGCATCAGCTACTCTTCCTGGGGTTTATTATGGATCCCCATTAGTTCCTGCCAAGGCATCAGCTACTCTTCCTGGGGTTTATTATGGATCCCCATTAGTTCCTGCCAAGGCATCAGCTACTCTTCCTGTGGTTTATTATGGCGATCCCCATTAGTTCCTGCCAAGGCATGCAGCTACTCTTCCTGTGGTTTATTATGGATCCCCATTAGTTTCCTGCCAAGGCAGCAGCTACTCTTCCTGGGGTTTTATTAGGATCCCCATTAGTTCCTGCCAAGGCACGCAACTACTCTTCCTGGGGTTTATTGTGGATCCCCATTAGTTCTCTGCCAAGGCAGCAGCTACTCTTCCTGGGGGTTTATTATGGATCCCCATTAGTTCCTGCCAAGGCAGCAGCTACTCTTCCTGGGGGTTTATTATGGATCCCCACCGAGTTCCTACCAAGGCATCAGCTACTCTTCCTGCGGTTTATTAAGGATCCCCATTAGTTCCTGCACAAGGCAGAGCTACTCTTCCTGGGGTTTATTATGGATCCCCACCAGGTTCCCTGCCAAGGCAGCAGCTACTCTTCATGGGGTTTTATTAAGGACCCCCAACCAGTTCCTGCCAAGGCATCAGCTACTCTTCCTGGGGTTTATGGATCCCCATTGGTTCCTGCCAAGGAAGCAGCTACTCTTCCTGGGGTTTATTGTGGATCCCCACCAGTTCCTGCCAAGGCAGCAGCTACTCTTCATGGGGTTTATTAAGGATCCCCACCAGTTCCTGCCAAGGCATCAGCTACTCTTCATGGGGTTTATTATGGATCCCCATTAGTTCCTGCCAAGGCAGCAGCTACTCTTCCTGGGGTTTATTATGGATCCCCATTAGTTCCGCCAAGGCAGCAGCTACTCTTCCTGGGGTTTATTATGGATCCCCATTAGTTCCTGCCAAGGCAGCAACTACTCTTCCTGGGGTTTATTATGGATCCCCACCAGTTCCTACCAAGGCATCAGCTACTCTTCCTGGGGTTTATTATGGATCCCCACCACTTCCTGTCAAGGCAGCAGCTACTCTTCCTGGGGTTTATTATGGATCCCCACCAGTTCCTACCAAGGCATCAGCTACTCTTCCTGGGGTTTATTAAGGATCCCCATTAGTTCCTGCCAAGGCAGCAACTACTCTTCCTGGAGTTTATTAAGGATCCCCATTAGTTCCTGCCAAGGCAGCAGCTACTCTTCCTGCAGTTTATTAAGGATCCCCATTAGTTCCTTCCAAGACAGCAGCTACTCTTCATGGGGTTTATTAAGGATCCACACCAGTTCCTGCCAAGGCATCAGCTACTCTTCCTGGGGGTTTATTGGATCCCCATTAGTTCCTGTCAAGGCAGCAGCTACTCTTCCTGGGGTTTATTATGGATCCCCACCAATTCCTGCCAAAGGCAGCAGCTACTCTTCATGGGTTTATTAAGGATCCCCACCAGTTCCTCCAAGGCATCAGCTACTCTTCCTGGAGGTTTATTATGGATCCCCATTAGTTCCTGCCAGGCATCAGCTACTCTTCCTGGGGTTTATTATGGATCCCCATTAGTTCCCTCCAAGGCAGCAGCTACTCTTCCTGGGGTTTATTATGGATCCCCATTAGTTCCTGCCAAGGCAGCAGCTACTCTTCCTGGGGTTTATTAAGGATCCCCATTAGTTCCTGCCAAGGCAGCAGCTACTCTTCCTGGGGTTTATTATGGATTCCGTACTTAAGTAGTTTTTTGGGGGTATCTGTACTTTACTTTACTATTTATATTTCTGTTGACTTCTACTTTTACTTCACTACATAAAAAAAAAAAAGTATACTTTTACTCCGATACATTTCCCCTGACACATTTGTTACAAAATCAAATCAATCTGAAGCTGGAAGAAAAAAAACCTAATCATGTTGGAAAAAATATGCAAGCAACATCAGCGAGTCGGCACACTCATGAGTGAACTTGTTTTGCAATGCAGCAGGCGACGACATGCAGAGTTGATCCAATCCTCATCAGTTTGGGCAAATCCAAGGGTCCTAAAGTGCAAATCCCAACCACCGGGAGCCTGTCACTTGCAAAACAGTCATCCATTCAGTAGCACTTTCCCCAAGTGTGTCAGAAATCACACAATCATGTCCGACATCGCTCTACCACCACCTCCTGATGAGGACGAATCACCCTTGGCTGTATCTAAAATAAATGTTTTATTTTCGGAATGAAGGATTCATCCCACCCGGATGAAATGTCTGTTATGTTTACCAAAAAGTTCAGGAAATACGCCTAGTGCTCAAGAACCCGCCGAACCTAAAAAACACATTGAGGTAAGCCTACTGTTAGCTTGCTAGCTAGAATAACTAATTAGCATGCTAGCTAACATTAGCTAACCTAGCTAGCCCACATTTGCTAATGCAACAAGCAGTGTTAGTGGATGCTAGCTAATCTTATATATCTAAATAGTTTACTAGTAGTAGCTACCTACTTTAGCTGGCTAAAATGTGCCCAGATTCAGAAGCTTTGTTAGCTAACGCAATCTAACTAAACTGACACAAGCTCACTAGCTAGCTAACTAGTAGTTTCTGAATCTGGGCACATTTTAGTCAGCTAATGTTAGTCTAGCCAAATACCTTTTCTCTAAACCCCTGGTCAACCTAGCTAGCTAACTAATGTTAGCTTTCGGGTGTTAACTAGCCATTTTATTCCTTGTGTTAGTTGATAAAGTTGTTCTTCTTACCTAGCTAATTACTGTACACGTAAGTTATTGACGTAACCTACTAGCTAGATCAATTAACATAGTTTTTTCTCATTGTAATATTAAATGGTGGTCACAAACTCTCACTTAACTAATGTTGTTTATAGCTTTAAAATTAGGATCCTATACCTTAAGTATTTGGTGATGATAGTTATGTTGCTAAGTAACTGTCTTTCTCTTTTCCTTTTCTTCTTACTTCAGAGAAACCATCTTAAGAAGTATGGAGAACTGAAGAGAAAGCATGTACACCATCTTAAGAAGTATGGAGAACTGAAGAGAAAACAAACTGAAGAGTAAGCATGCCCCTAAGACTCCCTCCACCATCAAGCAGAGCACATTACTGAAGACAGTGTCTAAAAAATCCATCAACAAAGCTGTGGTGAAGTATGTGGTCCAGGGGCTCCAACCATTTGCTCTTGTAGAACAAGAACCGTTCAGAGAGTTTGTCCAGGATCTTCAGCCTAACTCAAAGATCTTATCAAGGCCCACACTGCGCTCCAGGACTGATGAAGCCTCCACGGAAATGAAGAAGAAGGTGACTGAGGCCATGAGAGGAGTTGACCACATCGCCACCACCACCGACTGCTGGTCTGCAAGAAGACGGAGCATCATTGGTGTTACAGCCCACTGGATAGACCCTGACAGTCTCAACAGATGCTCTGCAGCCCTGGCCTGTAAACGGTTGAGAGGATCGCACACCTCTGATGTGTTGGCAGGCGCCCTAAATTACATCCATTCTGATTTTTAACTCCGGGGTAAGATTGTGAGAACAGCAACAGACAATGGCTCTAACTTCTTGAAAGCTTTCCAAGTGTTTGGAGAAGATGAAAACAACGAGGCAGTGGAAGCAGTGGTGGTGAAGCAGCTCAGCCAACGAGGCAGTGGAAGCAGTGGGTGGTAAGCAGCTCAGCCAACGAGGCAGTGGAAGAGCAGTGGGTGGTGAAGCAGCTCAGCCAACGAGGCAGTGGAAGCAGGGGTGGTGAAGCAGCTCAGCCAGGACAGGGAGAGATGGGTGAAGAGGAACAAGAGGAGAGAGTGAAGAAGTGGAGTTTATTGATGTGGCAACGATCCTGAATGAAGATTATGGTTTTGAGAAACGGGTTGAAGATGTTTGCGACCTCCGGCTGCTGCGCCAGAATGCTACAAGGTGGAACTCCTGGTTCACGGCTGCTAGAAAGACTCCTGAGGATCGTCAGAGACAAAGGAGAGGCGGACGTCAGAGTTCTCTGCACAGACTTGAGGGTTCCAATGTAAGTAAGGATTATGTATTATTTTGTCATAATTTAAGGTCTTTGAATGTTGTCTAAATCTGTTGCAGTGTTTCCCGACCCTTTGCTTGGGGACTAATAACTGTTTCACATGTTGTAGGCATACACTATCATTGATCCATTTAGTCGACTATTGATCCAGCCATTGATTACTGTAGTTAAATCAGGTGAAATGGATAGTGGTCCCCTTTGTATAGGGTTAGGAAACAGTATTATTATTATTTTTCATAGGTTCAATCCAGCTGAACTCGCCTTCCTCACAGAGTATGCTGCCTCCATGATCATCAACATCCTGCAGGCTGAAACCAATGTCCAGATGGGGTGGCTACTTCCAACTGTCAACCTGCTGATCACAAAACCTGACCGAATCAAGTTGTCCCTGAAGTACTGTAAGCCTCTGGTGGATGCTACAACTGGGACTGAAGAAAGCCGCTCAGCCACGTTTCACGACCCTGAGCTGATCGCAGCTGCAGTCCTTCTCCCCAAATTCAAAACAAAGGACGACGCCACCATCAGAATGGGTAAGACAACATGGTTAGTTAACAGGATTGTATTATTCATAAACAACTGTGTATAGTGTACATTTTGACACTTCATAGATTTGAGAACCACCCATTTAAACTACAATCCTGACTTTGTGGTTCAGTCCAATGGGTAGCCTACTTAGCCCTGTTGCTTGGTTTATATAGATGGGGGATGGGCATGGATTCATGTAGGCTCATAACGGCCTGATTTCTATTGTCATCTCCCTTGTATTTCAGGAATGGACTACATCAAGGACCACCTGGAAGAACCCTTTATGCAGCTAGGTGATGGCAGCACTTCATCAGATGAGGAGGACTTATTCTCTGCCATGAAGACGTCTCAAGCACAAGAAAGCTCCAAACAGCTGGACGGATACCTGGCCTGTTCAGCTGATCATATGGAGTTGCTCAAGTCCTTCCCGGCAGTCTGTAAGCTGTCTGAGGCTAAACACACCCTTACCTGCATCAGCTGCATGTGAAAGGCTGTTCAGCATTGCAGGACTTGTTTTCAGCCCCAGGAGAGCAAGGCTGGATTCTAGAAACTTTGAAAGCCAGCTTGAAAGCCAGATGCTGGAGGAAACAGGTACAAAAGTATCTATATCCACAGTAAAACGAGTCCTATATCGACATAACCTGAAAGGCCGCCAGCAAGGAAGAAGCCACTGCTCCAAAACCGCCATAAAAAAGCCAGACTACGGTTTGCAACTGCACATGGGGACAAAGACCGTACTTTTTTGGAGAAATGTCCTCTGGTCTGATGAAACAAAATACATAACTGTTTGGCCATAATGACCATCTGTTATGTTTGGAGGAAAAACGGTTGGCTTGCAAGCCGAAGAACACCATCCCAACCGTGAAGCACGGGGTGGCAAGCATCATGCTGTGGGGGTGCTTTGCTGCAGGAGGGACTGGTGCACTTCACAAAATAGATGGCATCATGAGGAAGGAAAATTATGTGGATATATTGAAGCAACATCTCAAGACATCAGTCAGGAAGTTAAAGATAGGTTACTCTTATCCACAATATAGAAGGGGGTGTAAAGCCATAACACATACAGTGGGGAGAACAAGTATTTGATACACTGCCGATTTTGCAGGTTTTCCTACTTACAAAGCATGTAGAGGTCTGTAATTTTTATCAGGTACATTCTTCAACTGTGAGAGACAGAATCTAAAACAAAAAAATCCAGAAAATCATCATTGTATGATTTTAAGAAATTTAATTAGCATTTTATTGCATGACAAAAGTATTTGAACCTACCAACCAGTAAGAATTCGGCTCTCTACAGACCTGTTCGTTTTCTTTAAGAAGCCCTCCTGTTCTCCACATTACCTGTATTAACTGCACCTGTTTGAACTCGTTACCTGTATAAGACACCTGTCCACACACTCAATCAAACAGACTCCAACCTCTCCACAATGGCCAAGACCAGTGAGCTGTGTAAGGACATCACGGATAAAATTGTAGACCTGCACAAGGCTGGGATGGGCTACAGGACAATAGGCAAGCAGCTTGATGAGAAGGCAACAACTGTTGGCGCAATTATTAGAAAACGGAAGAAGTTCAAGATGACGGTCAATCACCCTCGGTCTGGGGCTCCATGAAAGATCTCACCTCGTGGGGCAACAATGATCATGAGGAAGGTGAGGGATCAGCCCAGAACTACACGGCAGGACCTGGTCAATGACCTGAAGAGAGCTGGGACCACAGTCTCAAAGAAAACCATTAGTAACACACTACGCCGTCATGGATTAAAATCCTGCAGCGGACACAAGGTCCCCCTGCTCAAGCCAGCACATGTCCAGGCCCGTCTGAAGTTTTCCAATGACCATCTGGATGATCCAGAGGAGGAATGGGAGAAGGTCATGTGGTCTGATGACACAAAATTGAGCTTTTGGGTCAAACTCCACTGCGCCGTGTTTGGAGGAAGAAGAAGGAGAACACCATCCCAACCGTGAAGCATGGAGGTGGAAAGCATAATTCTTTGGGGGATGCTTTTCTGCAAAGGGGACAGGACGACTGCACCGAATATTGAGGGGAGGATGGATGGGGCCATGTATCGCGAGATCTTGGCCAACAACCTCCTTCCCTCAGTAAGAGCATTGAAGATGGAGTCGTGACTGGGTCTTCCAGCATGACAACGACTCAAACACACAGCCAGGGCAACTGAAGGGTGGCTCCGTAAGAAGCATCTCAAGTTCCTGGAGTGGCCTAGCCAGTCTCCAGACCTGAACCCAATAGAAAATCGTTGGAGGGAGCTGAAAGTCACGTATTGCTCAGCGAGACAGCCCCGAAACCCCTGAAGGATCTGGAGAAGGTCTGTATGGAGGAGTGGGCCAAAATCCCTGCTGAGGTGTGCAAACCTGGTCAAGACCTACAGGAAACGTATGATCCTGTAATTGCAAACAAAGGTTTCTGTATCAAATATTAAGTTCTGCTTTTCTGATGTATCAAATACTTATTTCATGCAATAAAATGCAAATTAATTACTTAAAAATCATAGAATGTGAATTTCTTGATTTTTGTTTTAGATTCTGTCTCTCACAGTTGAAGTGTACCTATGATAAAAATTACAGACCTCTACATGCTTTGTAAATAGGAAAACCTGCAAAATCGGCAGTGTATCAAATACTTGTTCTCCCCACTATATACACACTCACTAGACTATATATACACACTATAAACACACTCACTATACTATATATACATATTGTATAATCATACAATGTTATTTTCTGGATTTTTGTTCGTTTTACCAGCAGCAGACTATGATTGATAATGTCAAAAGCCGCACTGAAGTCTAACAAAACAGCCCCCACAATCTTTTCATCATCAATTTCTCTCAGCCAGTCATCAGTCATTTGTGTAAGTGCTGCGCTTGTTGAACATCCTTCCCTATAAGCGTGCTGAAATTGAATTGTATCTGGTCAAACACATTTTTTTCCCAAAGTTTATTGAGGATTGGTAACAGGCTGATCAGTCAGCTATTTGAGCCAGTAAAGGGGGGCTTTACTATTTTTAGGTAGCGGAATGACTTTAGCTTCCCTCCAGGCCTCAAGGCACACTTTCTAGTAGGCTTAGATTGAAAATATGGCAAATAAAGGGGCAATATCGTCTGCTATTATCCTTGTCATTGTTGATAGACCTCTTCGACACTCACTTTACGGAATTCAAAATGACAACGCTTGTCTTTCATAATTTGGTCAGATATACTTGGATGTGTAGTGTCAGCGTTTGTTGCTGGCATGTCATGCCTAAGTTTGCTAATCTTTTCAATGAAAAAATCATTAAAGTAGTTGGCAATATCAGTTGGTTTTGTGATGAATGCGCGATCTGATTCAATGAATGATGGAGCTGAGTTTGCCTTTTTTCCCAAAATTTCATTTAGGGTGCTCCAAAGCTTTTACTATCATTCTTTATGTCATTTATCCTTGTTTCATAGTATAGTTTCTTCTTCTTTTTATTCAGTTTAATCACATATGACTTTCACCTCGCATGTACGTTTGCCAATCAAGTTGTGCAGCCAGACTTATTTGCCATTCCTTTTGCCTCATCCCTCTCAACCATACAATTTTTTTCACTTTCTGGTCAAATCACTGGGATTTAACAGTTTTTACAAAGTCATTTTCTTAATGGGTCGTGCTTATTAGTAACCGGAATAGCAGTTTCGCAAATCTGTCCAAGTGCAGCATCTGTTTGCTCCTCATTACACAATTACAGACCAACAA
>NW_025539859.1:0-11068 GCF_020615455.1 Coregonus clupeaformis | reverse complement strand
AGTGGGGAAAAAGTATTTATCAGCCACCAATTGTACAAGTTCTCCCACTTAAAAAGATGAAGAGGCCTGTAATTTTCAGTCATGGTACACGTCCAACTATACAGCAAAATTAAAAAAAAATCCAGAAAATCCATTGTGATTTTTAATTAATTTATTTGCAAATTATGGTGAAAATTCTATTTGTCCACCTACAAAACAACAAGATTTCTGGCTCTCACAACCTGTAACTTCTTCTTCTAAGAGCTCCTCTATCCTCCCCTTTCCTGTATTAATGTCACCTGTTTGAATTATTATCTATAAAAACACCTGTCCACAACCTCAAACAGTCACACTCCAAACTTCACAATGCCAGACCAAGGAGCTGTCAAAACACCAAAAACAAAATTGTAGACCTGCACCAGGGCTGGGAAACTAATCTGCAATTAATCAGCTTGGTTTGAAGAAATCAACTGTAGGAGCAATTATTAGGAAATGAAACTACCAACCACTATAATCTCCCTCATCTGGCTCATAAAATCTCACCCCGTGGGGGAATCAAAATGATCACAAGAGCGGTGAGCAAAAATTCCCGAACCTGGGGGACCTATGAATACCTGCTGAGAGCTGGGACAAATTCACAAAGCCAACCATCATAACACACTACGCCGCCAGGAACTCAAATCCTGCAGTGCGGGTGTCCCCCTGCTTAAGCCATTACATGTCACCCGTCTGAAGTCATTTGATATCCAGAAGAGGAGTTGGGGAGAATTCATATGGTCAGATCAAACCAAAATATAACTTTTTTGGTAAAAACTCAACTGGTCTGTTTGCAGGACAAATCTGAGTTGCATCCAAAAACACCCTACCTACTGTGAATCATGGGGGTTGGAAACATCATGCTTTGGGGCTGTTTTTTCTGCAAAGGGACCAGGCGTCTGATCCGTGTAAAGGGAAAGAATGAATGGGGCCATGTATCGTGAGATTTTGAGTAAAACCTCCTTCCATCAGGCATTAGATGTGGCTTTTTCAGCATGACAACGATCCCAAACACACCTCCCGGGCAACGAAGGGGTGCCCCGTGGGAACTCATTTCAAGATCCTGAGTGGCCTAGCCAGTCTCCAATCTCAACCCCCTTAGAATATATTTGGGGGGAGTTGAAAGTCTGTGTTCTTAGCGACAGCCCCAAAACATCACTGCTCTAGGGGAGATCTGCATGAGGAATGGCAAAATACCCGCAACAGTGTGTTGAAAACCTTGTGAAAACTTACAAAAATTTGACCTGTTCTTTCCACAAGGTATATAACAAAGTATTAGACTTTGTTATTACCAAATACTTATTTTCCACCATCATATCCAATAAATTCATTAAAAATCCTACAATGTGATTTTTCTGATTTTTTTTCTAATTTTGTCTGTCATGTTGGCTGTACCTATGATAAATTACAGGCCTCTCTCATCTTTTTAAGTGGGAGACTTCACACTGTGGTGCTCTAAATCTTTTTTCCCCACTGTTTTACACTACTCACCTTAACCTCCCAATATGTTGTTATTTAGAGCATCTTACTGGGAAAAAAATAAAACTGACTAAAACATAACTTAGGAGACAGAGAGTGATCAGAGAACTATCTAAAACACAAAAAAATAGACACTTTGAGAGAATGAAATTAAAAAGAATTCAAGGAATAATATGAAAGATTCTTAGTTTAAGGGATGAGGGGCGGAGGAAGGGAGGGATGGGTGTGTCTGAGCCCGTGTGTGGGCCCTTGGGGAAGCGGAGGATCAGCACTCTGTCACATTAATGCCTTGTAGACACTTGTCATCATTCACCCAGCACCTTGAGGGGGTACATGCTGCCAGACACTGCTAGTCACCTATTCAAGGTCAGTTTCACATCATCCATTCTGATGAAATGCGTGGAAACCGCCACTGGGGGCACGTCCATTTTCCAGTGTTAATCATACCAGAAAAATCACAGAACAAATAATGCACAATATTGTGTTACTAATATACTGGTTATTTAAAAAAAAACATTAAATTATATCATAAATAGGATGGTGGAGTTATGTCACATATGCAGCTAACAAAAATATATGTAAATGTCTGCTCTACCCAAATTTACAACCAACTAATTCAACATTACCACAAAAATGGAAGAGGCAAGTGGAAGGGAAAAAAATGAGACTGTCCTTGCATTAAAACCAAAATTGGTTAAAAGAAAATTGTGATAGTAATAATTTAAAACAAAAAAATTTCACTGTATCATAAAGCTGCAAATAGTGGGAAGATATTTCCATGTACCGATTCCATGCTTTTGTTATATATATTCTATAATTTTTCTATTTAATTATTTCAACTTTCTTGCAACCAATAGATTTATATATATGGGAGGATACAACCATCCCACTCTCGATTTTTGCTGCGAAGAACAGAACCATTAGATCATTTGTTTTTACTTTCTTTTTGTTTTTCAGGAATTCTAAATTCAACATTTACCTGGAGCTAACTCAGCGAATACACTACTGTGTTTGAGAAGTCATATCAATCGATCAATAATATAATAATACTTATAGCAAAAATTGTATCTGTATTTACATCTTTAAAACTATGAAATAAGTTCTCAAAACATCCGACTTTTTTGCTAAATCCAATATGAATGGTGTTAGGATAATGGGGGGGTTGATGGAGCTGAAGGTATAATATGCAACAATCTAATTATATACTGTGTCCGTAAAATGTATATAGGTTCAACTTTTGTGAAACAGCACAGTCTAAAAATTATGCAAATAGAAATCAACGATGGTCTTCAATTTTTAGTGGAAGTAATTTACTTTATTTTTAGAAGTAAGTGTTGTTGTTCATTATTTACTCCAATTAGAGGGGAAGTAGTAGTTAGCGGAAAATAATAATAAATATATTTTATAAAGATGTTATATACACTACCGTCAACGTTTTAAACACCTACTCATTCGGGTTTTTCTTTATTTTGTTATATTGTAGAATAATAGTGAAGAAATCAAAACTATGAAATAACACATATGAATCATTAGTAACCAAAAAAGTGATACAATCATATATTTATTTTGGGTTCTTCAAATCGCCACCCCTTTGCCTTTCAGCTTTGCACACTCTTGGCATTCTCTCAACCTGCTTCATGAGGTATCACTAATGCATTTCATTACTGTTTTTAAAATAATTTGTGGGGATTTATTTCTTCTTAATGTTTGAGCCAATCGTTGTGTTGTGACAAGGTTGGGGTATAGATGGCCCTATTTGATAAAATACCAAGTCCATATTATTAAAGAAAGCTCAAATGCAAAAAGGCACATCCATCATTACTTTAAGCTTGAAGGTCCATCAATCCTCAACATTTCAAAACTTTGAGTTGCTTCAAGTGCAGTCGCAAAAACCATGATAAACTGTCTCTCATGAAGACCACCACAGAATGGCCTTACTCTGCTGCAAATAAATTAATTATTACCACCTCCATTCGCCCAACTAAATGCTTCACAATTCAATCAACACATCTCAACATCACTGTTCAGAGAACTTCTAAATCAGCCTTCATTCAATTGCTGCAAAAAACCACTACTAAACAGAACTTGCTTCCGGCCATGAAACACGAGCAATACTTGTGATTTCTTTTCTGTCCAAATTTGAATTTTTGGGGTTCCAACGCCTGTCTTTGTATCGTTATTTGTTAGATTCCCACCTAAAGCATTGAGGGGGGTGTTATGTGTGGGGGTGCTTGGCTGGTACACTGTCTGTGATTTATTTAGAATTACCACACTTAACCACATCTACCACACATTCTCTATTCCATCCTATCTGTTTGGTTTTTTTTTTTTTCACAGACAATCCCCACCTCTCTCTTAGCTATTTTACCAAGAAGGAGAGTGATGGTGCTAATCAATACCTCCTCCACAATCCCGACCTCAGCCGGTCAATTCAGATTTATAGTCACCTGCAGATAAATCCACTTTCAGCATATTATCCTTCAAACTTGAAAACATTCCGGTGAAGCTGGTTGAAGAATGCCAAAGTGTGCAAAGCTGTCATCGCAAGGGTGCTATTTGAAAATCTCAAATATATATATTTTGATTTTTTAACACTTTTTAGTTACTACATATTCTATTGCTATTTCTTTTTATTCTCTATTGTAAACATATAAATAAAAACCTTTTATGTGTCCAAAGTTTTGACTGGTACTATATATATTGACAAAAACATATATGGGGAGTTTTGGAAATGATGCGGACAATTACATTGATTGATACTATCAGATCTATGTTAAATATTAAAAACAGATCTACCCCCTAATTCCAAAGGTTAAAATTAATCCACTTAGAGAGTTGGTTTGATCTTTTTGTTTTAACCTATCCCAAACCTTAATAACCATTTGGGGTTAATGCCTAACTTAAGAATTTTGAGTTATCCTACTTTTAAATTCGGTTATCCTACTTATTAACACTTTGAAATTTGTTGGATACATCTAATTCTGACCTGAACTGTGAACTGGTAGGAATTCTGAGCGTGAGACTATGAGCTGGTAGGAATTCTGACTGAGACTTGAGAGCTGGTAGGAATTCTGACCTGTAGGTTAGAATTCTCGTGAGACTTGGAGCTGGTAGGAATTCTACCTAGACTTCTGGTAGGAATTCTACTGAGACTGTAGGTGTAGGATTCTGCTCTGTAGTGTAGGAATTCTGTTTGTGAGAAGTTGGTTCTGTTCGTGTGTTTATACATTATAAATCCACTCTCTCAGTGCCTAGTGAAGGCACATATTCCAGTCTGAAGAGAAAAAAAATATGCCCCCTCAAATCATGCAACATGTGCACTTATCTCTCTCTCTCTCTCTCTCTCTCTCTCTCTCTCTCTCTCTCTCTCTTTTCTCTCTTTGTCTCTCTGTCTCTCTCTCTCTCTCCTCTCTCTCTCTCTCTCTCTCTCTCTCTCTCTCTCTCTCTCTCTCTCTCTCCCCTCCTCTCTCTCTCTCTCTCTCTCTTTCTCTCTCTTTCTCTCTCTTTCTTTCCCTGTCTGTCTCTCTGTGTCTCTCTCTCTCTGTGTGGCATAACCCTCTCTAACAACTTCCTGTTCTTACAAGCTCTTAGCTGGCAATGGGATCATCGTTTACTGCTTGTAATACACTAAAAGAGATAGGATTTTTACTTCATTTAGACGGGGGAGGGGGGGAGGGAAGAGGAGGGTGAACAAAACAAGTGATCGGGAGAATCCAACTGTCATTTTTGGTGATGGAGGGTAGCCTGCCTTGAAGCAGTGTTGACATTAGTGTCAGCAGGCGTTTCAAATGTCACACACACCCACTCTTCCGAAGACTTAAATCGGGCTAACTGCAGGGCTATTTCCGGGTTGAACGTACACTGTGTTAATGTGTTTTGTCCTTTTATGAACACTAATCCCACTTTCCATCAAATAAAATCTTTAGAAACCCATTTAACTATATCCATTCTTACAATGAACCAGACAAGACAATCCTTCATAACCCACCCCCACCACACTGCACCACATTGGCACCACACACAGGCACACAGCCCCACACCACGGGCACACAGGCACACACACACACACACACACTTACCTAACACGGAAAAAATCTATCCACCCCCCTCCCCTTGTCCACTGGAACTCATTTATTGACAGCATTAAATCTTTTATCACAAACACAGTGTTAAACCACAGCTTGTCCAAAATAAGAGTAAACTTTTAAGCAAATACGTTTGTAAACTAAAATGCCAGTGTCTGAAAAGTCAATGCAATCATGCTAACCATTAAAAGCATTGTCATTAACAAGGTTGCTGTGAGCGCAATTAGTCCCTCTCCCGTTGCTCTCGGCAACAAGGAGCCTAATATAGAGAAAGGGCCATAGAGAATGAAGGACTAAAAACTCAGAGAACACAAAGAACTAACGTCAGATCATCAAATTCCATCCAAAAAACCTTAGTCAGATCACCAAGAAAAGCTAACGTCCAGATCCCACAGAAGAGCTAACATCAGATCCACAGAGAACAAATGTCCAGATCACACAGAGAACTAACGTCAATCACACAAAACTAGCTCCAGATCACACAAAAAACTCACATCAGATCACAGAGACTAACATCAATCACACAAAGAAAACTAACGTCAGATCACACAAATATAACTAATGTCAGATCACACAAACTACATCAATCCATCAATCATCAGCGAATCACATCATATAACGGGGGAGTTAGGCGAACCTATGGTGGAAAGGTAGGATGGTGAAGAAACTCCACCTCCTAATGTTTAGATAGTCTTTCATCTTCCTGAAAGAGTCTTGGAACCCTCTCTCCCATCACGGCCTCACCCTGTCCAGTGGGTGACATGGGTCAGATCTTTTCTACCACCCTCCTAATGGATAAGGTTAGGATTGGGGTAGGGTTATTTGATCCTTAATCAGTGGTTGTCTAGCTTGGGGTTGGTGGCCATAAAGGTGCTGGTTAGAGATGTGAGGGTATCTACTGAGTCTCTGCATCCATCCCATTTATCGTTCAAAGACTATTAACAAAACAACCCTCTGATTGTCGCACACACATACCAACACAAACATGCATGTTCCATTCATACACACCACACATCCCCCACACAACACACACACACAAACATGCATGCTGCACATGCACACACTGCTCACGGTTCCCAAAGGCAGAGCCCAGAAGCAGACCAGGACAGAGTTGAGCGGTGAAGTGTTTATTACAGATTCAAAAGGTTGCAGAATAATCCAGGAGGAGCGGGTGTGGTGATAGTGGCAGGTTACGATGCCGCATTTTTCCGGGAGAATACTTGAAAGAGTATCAAGGCAGTCAACAAGGTCAAAACACAAAACTAACGCTAGTACTAAGAGGCTGATACGTCTGACAAAACATACTGTTATTGGCCTGCGATCCGGCAGGGATGGATTTACCAGAGCCTAAGTATATCACCGGTGTGGTTGCTATGGGATGCAGGTGCGGAAATCAAAGAGCTCCCGGGCGTTCCAGCACCCTCGGGAAACTGGAGATCCGCGAGGCAGAACACCTAACCCCGGACAACCCACTCAGACTGCCGGGATCGTTACATACCCCCCTCCGGCCAACCCACCGGCCGACTCCCGGCGCCGGATCTAGAAGTCACTGCTGAGGTCAGCATCTAGGATCTGATCGCCGAATCGACCTCCTCTCTTCAGGACCATACCCCTCCCAGTCCGGTACTGCCCCCCCCGTCTGATCCTATGCTCCCTTAGCAACCACCTCCGAGTCATCCGAGGGGGGGGGGGGGGGGCGAGGAGGCAGCAGAGGACTGGGGAACGGCTTGCGCGGCTGAAGGTGGGATACTTCGTCCTCGGGGTTTAGTCAACTGCCACCGGATTATCACCTTCTCCACCTCGGGCGGACCAATACGGTAACTACTTCCTAGACTCAGTCCTAGGAAGATCCCGTGTAGCCAACCAACCCTATCTCCGATGGTGTAGGTGGGAGCGGGGATCTCCCTGGAGTATCTCGATTAAGGTCCTTTCTGCCCGACTCAGTCCCGTGGCACGCAATATTCAAAGCACTAACTCCTTCTCCCTGAGAAACAAGAGTTTAGCCATGACGGCATGGAAGGGACATCCCAGTGGCAGATGTAGGGGAGTATTGTGGGCATACTCACCCACAACTGAGGACCCAGGAGGTGGGGGTTGAAAGGCACTCGCGTGGATTCCATCTTCTGGTTGGCTCTCTCCCCTGACCATTGATTGGGGGTGACCAGATTAGAACTGAAGCTGTAGCTCCAATGGCCAACAGACTTCCAGACAGCAGAGGGTAAAGCTGGAGGGGCCACGTCGGCCCATATCACTGGGCAAACCGTGGACCACTGAAAACCTCCCTAACCAGGATCTCGGCTCTCCGAGGCAGGGGGAAGCTTGGAATTCAAATTCGTCAACTTGCTGAATCTTCACATTCCGTGTTCCCCTCCGAAGCGGGCACCCAGTGACGAAGTCGGCCAGATCCCGACCATGGTCCGGAATGGGGGGTGTAGTCAGATTGCTGGGCCGATTGTTACTCTTATTCTGCGCACACGCTGACAGACATGTTCCTCGGCCAGCGCACCACTTGGCCATCTAATCCGAGCCACGCCAGGTACAAGCCATCTTGCTGGCGTGACCATTTGAGACCCCGGACCCGACTCACACAACCCCCAGTACCTTACGGGACCGGGCTCGTCGGGCCCCATCACCTCCTCCTCAATCTTCCACCTAACAGCTCCCACGATCAGTTCCGGGAGAGTTATCTCTCTTACCCACTCTCCCTCCGTCTTGAGAACATCCGAAGACAAGGCTCCCCTTGCCGTTCTTAGATCCGTGTCAGGAAAAAATTATCTCCAAAAAACAACCATGCCTGGGGTTAGCGTCTAGCCATTCCTCCAGATTCTTGTAGTCTCAACAATAGTTGCTCCCCCCTCCCAGCCAGTGGCGCCACTCCTCCAAGGCAAGTTTCTCCTCTCGTTACCCACATCTAATTCCCTCCCATCGCGGTTAGGGCAGGGATGTTTCTTCGCTGGAGCATCGCTGCGACGATCGCGCCAACTCCCACTCAGACGACGTCCACTTCCGGCGGCGAACTGACGGGTATCCGTAAAGTGTTCTTGTGAATCCCCTCTTCAAATCCACGCTCGATCCGCCTCCAGATTCCACTTGAAGCTCCTGATACTGGTCGCATTCCGGGCACCCCTTAATCCCCGGATGAATCTGTATCCAACCCCAAAAAATCTCTGCTCAATCTCGTACCGGGCTGCCATTCCAGAACACGCTCTAACCTTCTCCCTGGTCCATCCTAATCTCTCCCCTGTAATATCGAGAAAGATGTTGTGTGGGCGTAGCTTCGCACTTCTCGGCCTTTCGACGATTCTCAACATGCTGCAGAACCTCCGGACATGCTGGACTGTGGAATTCCTGAGAAAGATCAAATGTCATCCAGATAAACAAACAAAGTATCATTCTCTCAGGTTTCCACCATACTCTATCCGCTGAGATTGGTCAGTCGCACTCCTATCAATACCATCGGTTTTACCCTCACCACTCGTCTCCCTCTCTCGATCCGGACCATGTATCCCTTTGTCTCTTTAACCCTACCCTTGGGTCAGGCAGAACTCATCAGGGCAGGGGATACTTGTTCTTGACTGATTTTCAACCCCCGATAATCAATCCGTTAACCATCCTTCTTACCCACAAGAGTCCTGCCCCCGTGTACGACGAAACCCCCTAGGGACTCTTGATGTGGTCTCCAAAGCCTCCGTGTCAGGTCGGGAGATATGTATAACCTTCCCTTGGGGTAGACAGCTCCGGGGAACAGAGTTGATGGCACAATTATGTCGTGGGGGGAGTACAGACTTCTGCTAACTCAACACTTCCCCAATCGTGATATGTCTCCAACCGACAATCTTTTTAGCCTCAATCACCTGACTGGACAATGGGGAGCAGGCAGTCACAGTTAACATACAATCAAGGTCAAGCTCGTTCCATCACCCATTCGAGCTGCAGATTGTGTTCCTTCAGCCAGGGGTATCCAGGACCCGAGAACATGGAAAGTAATGAAATAAATCATCTCAATGATTCCCCACAACCATCTTCCCGGTTCAATCCTCCTCTATTCTACTCCTTCAAGTGATCCTTCATGGCTTCCAATTCTCTTACTACTGTTCCACCAACTTCCGCATCAAAAGCTTCCGCCCACTAATCGACGTTAATCGCTAAGCTCTATTCCTGTTCACAAGGAGTAGGGGAAAGCGGGAGTCTAACAGAGGTCCGAGGTTTGCTCCTAAAAGTCCTCCCAACTTTTGCAGCGGCGTTTATGACCGCCCGGACATGAGATGTCATGTCCCGAGTACCACAGTAGAGGCAACAGCTTGGTCTTACGTCTATGTTGGCGCTCCTCACTTGGTTAACCGTGCCGCCCCCCACTTGCATGTTCAGTAACCTCTCCACTAATCCTTTGTGTATCGTGTTCTGCCACACCCACCCACTGATGATATCGATTGGATTGCTTCTCCTCTCTCTTGCTCTCGACTCATTATCCCAATACCCGGCTACCAAACTTCAGGTCACTGGGCTCCGGATGGGAGATCAACTCATCCTTGACTGCTCAAGGCAGACCCTGGTCACCGCTTGCAGGGACTCCTCATTCCCACCCCACTCTCCACACCAACGTCTTATCTCTCCCCACGCTGTTCTGGCGAGAGCCCTAGTTCTCCCTCGACGGAGATGAACCAAGTTCCTCTCTCCTATATATCACATAGTCCTGTCGTTCCCAGCGGCTCAGAGCCCACTCCAGCTCTCGACCACGGCTACTCAATCACAAACTATCCTTCTTGTCTGTGCATTGCTGTGCAGATTCAACCTAATCCACCTCTAGAAGGCCGGCATCTTCCCAGCTCCCCTCATATTACGTCGACTTGGGCTCACGAAGACAGCTCCCAGCGAGATGGTGAACCGATGACTGAATCCTCCACAAACTCCTTGGTTCTACCTCCGTCAACCGTGAAATTCCGGACTGACCACGCGATCTCCTGTAGTGCCTATACTATGTTGTCCCAACATCTTCTCCTGATAGGAAACTCATCGGAGGTCTCAATCCCTGGGTTCATTAATGCCGGATCGTTCTTCCACGGTTCCTAAGACAGAGCCAGAAGCGACCAAAGGGTTAGGAGAGGTGAGTGTTTATTACAGAATTCCAACGGTGCAGAATATCCGGGGCGAGCGGGTGGCGGGTGATTGTTGTGCATTTCGGCGTTCGTGAAGGTTCCATACTGCTAACAGAAAAAACTGAGTTTCCAGTCAATTCCAACACAAAACTAACCCTAGTACTAAGAGGTGATCGCTACAAAACATACTGTTAATGGCTCATCCCATGGAATGGATGTTCAGACCCAGGGGAGCCTAAGAAGGTAATGATCAGACCAGGTGTGCCAAGATTGCTGATGGGGATCCAGGTGCGGAAATCAAAGAGAGCTCCCCGAGCGTTCCAGCACCCCTCGAAACGCTGAATCACGAGGCAAGGCCAACTAGACCCCGGGGCAGACCCGACTCAGACTGCC
>NW_025539858.1:0-11068 GCF_020615455.1 Coregonus clupeaformis | reverse complement strand
TGTAACGATCCCGGCTGTCTGAGTCGGGTCCTGTCTGGGTGACTAGTGTTCCTGTTCGTAATCTCCAGTTTCCCGAGGGAGTTCGGGAACGCTCCGGGAAGCGCTCTTGTTTCCGCACCTGCATCCCATCAGCAATCTGCACACCTGGTCCTGATCATCACCCCTTCTTAGGCTCTGGCCACAACATCCAGTTCCTGCCGGATCGTTAGCCATGAACAGTATGTTTGTCTGCGATATCGGTCTCTGAGCCATTAGTGTTGGAAGTTTTGTTGTTTTGCACCCTTGACTAGCTGTGTACTGACCTCCGTTTTTTTTCTGTCTGCAGGTCTCTCACCCGAACCTTCACCCAACCTCTGCCTGATGGTCGTGGCTGCCAGCCAGTACCGACCAACCACTGCACCCTCAACAACCCATCCACGCCACCCGCTCTGTTCCCTGGATTATTCAGCCTCTCTCGGAATCTATTAATAAACACTCACCTTTGCCTCAACGTACCTTGTCCTGGTCTGCTTTCCGGGTTCTGGCTTAGTTTACCGTGACAGAACGATCCGGCCAGTAATAACCCAGCGGACCTGGACTCCGTTAGCCATGCTATACCCAGCAGAGAGAAGATGTTGGGCCATCATAGCAGACGGTACTACAGGAGATCGCGTGTCAGTTCGAACCTTTCCTACCGGTCTGACGGAGGTCCAGAACCAACGTATGTCCGGTGGAGGATCCACTACCGGTTTCACCCATCTCGCCTGCCGCTTCTGAAGCTGTATCCATCCGTGAGCCCAAGGTTCCGACGCTGGATAAATATGAGGGAGCTGGGAAGATGCCGTTCCTTCCTTATGCAGTGTGGATTAGTGTTCGATCTACAGCCCTACTCTTATGCCACAGACAAGGCTAGGATAGCCTTTGTGATTGAGTTGCTGCGTGGTCGAGCGCTGGAGTGGGCTTCAGCCGCTTGGGAACGACAGGATCCCCATGGCTTCATACCAGGGGTTCACGGCCGAGATGAGGAGCTCTTACCATTCCGTCCGAGGGAGGGAACGCAGCTAGGCGCCTGTTTTCGCCGCCAAGAACTCGCAGCGTGGCCGACTTCGTGATCGAGTTCAAGACGTTGGCTGTGGAGAGAGTGGGTGGAACGAGAGTCTCTGCAAGCGGCCTTTTACCAGGGTCTGTCGGAGCAGCTCAAGGATGAGTTGATCTCCTATCCGGAGCCCTAGTGACCTGGACAGCTTGGTAGCCTTGTCTATTCGGGTGGATAATCGAATCCGAGAGCGAAGGGAGGGAGAAGCAATGAGGTCCGTCCAATCGATCAGCTTCTCAGTTCCCAGTCGGTCGGGTGGTGACCAGAACACGCCGATCATTCTCCACCACAATGGATTAGTGGAGAGGTCCTCTCTCCCGATTCTGAACCATGCAAGTCGGACGGCACGGGTTAACCAAGGAGGAGCGTCAACATGGACGTAAGACCAACTGCTGCCTCTACTGTGGTAGCTCGGGACATTACATCTCCACTTGTTCCCGGGCGGTCGTCAAACTGCCCGGCTCGCTAAAGTTGGGAGGACTTTTAGCGAGCCAGTTTCAACCTCTCAGTACCTCTGTCAGACCCGTTTCCCGGCTACCCTTGTGAACAGAATCGAGCTAGCGCTACGCTTTATCGATTCAGGTGCCGATGGAAGCTTTCTTGATGCCGAAGTTGGTGGAACAGCTGGGGCTTTCCAAGGAGCAATTGCCGAAGCCATTGAAGCGACCACTCTGAACGGCAGTAGTCTGGCACGTATCACGATGAGGACTGAACCGGTTAAGATGCGGTTGTCGGGAATCATTCTGAGATGATTTCATTCTTCATTCTGCCGTCTTCCCATGTTCCTCTGGTCCTTGGATACCCCTGGCTGAAGGAACACAATCCCACGTTCGATTGGGTGACGGCAAAACGAGTTGGAGCCTTGATTGTCATGCTAACTGTCTCAAGACTGCCTGCCCCATTCGGTTCCCAGTCAGGTGATTGAGGCCTAAACCCCCAGATTTGTCCTGGTTCCCGAGACATATCACGATTTGGGGAAGTTTTTCAGTAAGCAGAAGGCTCTGTCACTTCCTCCCCACCGACCATATGATTGTAAGCCATCAACCTGGTTCCTGGAGCTGTCTACCCCAAGAAGGTTATACAGTATCTCCTGACCTGAACGTGAGGCGTTGGAGACCTACATCAAGGTCCCTAGCTGCTGGTCTCGTTCGTCCTCGTCATCACCCCCTGGGGGGCAGGATTCTTCTGTGGGTGAAGGATGCTCTCTTCGACCGATATTGATTATCGGGGTTGAATGACATCACGGTCAAGAACAAGTATCCCCTGCCCTTGATGAGTTCTGCCTTTCGACTCCTTACAGGGTGCTCGGTGTTCACCAGCTAGACCTACGCAATGCGTATCACCTGGTCCGGATCAGAGAGGGGGACGAGTGGTTGACGGGTTTCAATACACCGATGGGTCACTTGAGTATCAGGTGATGCCGTTTGGACTGACCAATGCTCCAGCGGTATTCCAGAGTATGGTGACCGCGTCCTGAGAGATATGATCGGTCTCTTTGTGTTTGTTTACCTGGATGACATTCTGATCTTCTCGAGGGAACCTTCCCGACCACGTCCAGCATGTCCGGCAGGTTCTGCAGCGTTGTTGACGAATCGCCTGTTTGTGAAGGCCGAGAAGTGCGAGTTTCGCACGCCCACACGACATCCCTTTCTGGGTACATCATCTCCAGGGGAGAGATTAGGATGGACCAGGAGAAGGTTAGAGCGGTTCTGGAATGGGCCCAGCCCGTCACGAGATTGCAGCTCCAGAGATTTTTGGGGTTTGCAATTTCTACCGCAGATTCATCCGGGGATTACAGCCGTGTGGCGCTCCGTTAACTGCCTTGACTTCCAGTATCAGGACCTTAAGTGGAATCCGAGGCGGATCGAGCGTTTCTGGATTTGAAGAGGCGATTCACCAACGCACCGATTCTCTCAACCGGACAACGGCCCGTCAGTTAAGCGCGTTGAAGTGGACGCGTCTGATGTGGGAGTTGGCGCCATCCTGTCGCAGCGATGCTCCACGGACAGTAAACTCCATCCTGCGCCTACTACTCTGCCAGCCTTTCGCCTCGGCGGAGAGGAATTACGATGTGGTAACCGGAGCTTCTCGGGTGAAACTTGCCTTGGAGGAGTGGCGCCACTGGTTGGAGGAGCGAGAGCAACCCGCTTATTGTCTGGACTGACCACAAGAATCTTGCTTACGTGCAATCGGCTAAACGCCTCAACTCCGTCAGGCCAGGTGGCGTTGTTTTTCGGACGATTCAAGTTTGCCCTACGCTCCGACCTGGATCTAAGAACGGCAAGGCGGACGCCTTGTCCCGGATGTTCTCCAAGACGGAGGAGAGTGGGTCCAAACCGAGACAATCCTCCGAACTGCGCCGGTGGGGAAGCAGTTATGCTGAAGATTGAGGAGGAGGTGCTGGCGGCCCTTGGACTCAGCCCGGTCCCGGTAACGGTCCACCCGGTCGGTTGTTTGTGCCTGAGTCTTCGTCCTGCTGTCTCAAATGGTCCCACGCCAGCAAGATGGCTTGTCACCCTGGCGTGGCGTCGGACAATGGCGTTTCTTAGACGTTTTTGGTGGCCTGCCGTGGCCGAGGATACTCCGGGTTTTGTTGCTGCCTGTCCAGTGTGTCAAGGAATAAGAGTACCAATCGCCCAGCTCTGGACTACTTCACCCCCTTCCTATTCCCGGCGACCATGGTCGCATCTGGCCCTGGACTTCGTCACTGGGTTGCCCGCTTCTGAGGGGAACACGGTCGTTCTGACTATCGTGGACAGATTCAGCAAGTTCGCCCACTTTGTGCCTATTGCCAAGCTTCCCTCTGCCTCGGAGACGTCCCGAGATCCTGGTTAGGAGGTTTTCAGGGTCCACGGTTTGCCCAGTGATATCGTTTTCCACCGTGGCCCTCAGTTTACCTCTGCTGTCTGGAAGTCCTTCTGTTTGGCCATTGGAGCTACAGTCAGTCTCACATCTGGTTTTCACCTCAATCCAATGGTCAGGCGGAGAGAGCCAACCAGAAGATGGAATCACGCTACGCTGTCTGGTCTCTTCCAACCCCACCTCCTGGGTCTCTCAGTTGCCTTGGTTGAGTATGCCCACAATACTCTTCCTACATCTGCCACTGGGATGTCTCCTTCCAGTGCCTGTATGGCTACCAACCTCCCCTGTTTCCTTCTCAGGAGAAGGAGCTCTAGTGCCTTCTGTTCAGGCCCATATTCGCGTTGCCACCGGACCTGGCATCGGGCCAGAAAGGCACTCCTTAGAGTTCGGACCGGTATCAGCTCCAGGCGAATGTCGCCGGATCCCCGCTCCCACCTATACCATCGGAGACAGGGTTTGGTGGCCACACGGGATCTTCCCACGGACTGAGTCTAGGAAGTTGTTACCGAAGTTCATTGGTCCGTTTGTGGTGGAGAAGGTGATCAATCCAGTGGCAGTTCGACTCAAACTACCGAGGACGCTCAGAGTCCATCCCACCTTTCATGTCTCCTGCCTCAAGCCTGTCTTCCTCAGTCCTCTGTTGCCTCCTCGCCTCCTCCTCCTCCTCCTCGGATGATCGGAGGTGGTCCTGCCACACGGTGCGTCGCATCATGGATTCCAGACGGCGGGGCCGGGGTTTCCAGTATCTCGTGGACTGGGAGGGGTATGGCCCTGAAGAGAGGAGTTGATTCCGCGGCGACAGGTCCTAGATGCGGACCTCATCAGTGACTTCTACCGCCTCCATCCTGGCGCTCCGGAGTCCGCCCGGTGGCGTCCGGAGGGGGGGGTACTGTAACGATCCCGGCTGTCTGAGTCGGGTCCTGTCTGGTGACTAGTGTTCCTGTTCGTAATCTCCAGTTTCCCGAGGGTTCGGAACGCTCCGGGAGCGCTCTTGTTTTCCGCACCTGCATCCATCAGCAATCTGCACACCTGGTCCTGATCATCACCCTTCTTAGGCTCTGGCCCAACATCCAGTTCCTGCCGGATCGTTAGCCATGAACAGTATGTTTGTCTGCGTATCAGTCTCTGAGCCATTAGTGTTAGTTTTGTTGTTTTGCACCCTTTTGACTAGCTGTGTACTGACCTCCGTTTTTGTTCTGTCTGCAGTCTCTCACCCGAACCTTCACCCAACCTCTGCCTGATGGTCGGCGGCTGCCGAGCCAGTACCGGACCAACCACTGCACCCTCAACAACCTATCCACGCCACGCTCTGTTCCCTGGATTATTCAGCCTCACTGAATCTATTAATAAACACTCACCTTGCCTCAACGCACCTTTACCGTCCTGGTCTGCTTCTGGGTTCTGGCTTAGTTTACTAGGTGACAGATACAGTGGATATCTGACACAGTGGATATCTGACACAGTGGATATCTGACACAGTGGATATCGAACACAGTGGATATCTGACACAGTGGATATCTGACACAGTGGATATCTGACACAGTGGATATCTGAGTGGATAGGCGCAACTCCATCTGCCAATTGTCTTAATCTGTTTTACACTAACTCCTATACAGAAAGGACGTTGTGAACTCTGCAAAAGTCCCAATGTAAACAGACCCTACCATCTCTCTCTACACGGACACAAACACACGCACGCACACACATTGTTCCTGAGCGCCCAGTGGCTATGGTGCAAAAGCGTCCACCACAGCAGTGTGTGTGATTATACAGTAGTTCCTGTTTACGCCATATTTCATCATCATTACTGAAGGAAAAAAAAACTCCTCCTCTATTGATCTGATGCTGCTTCTAATCTCTCTCTCTCTCTCCCAGATCCCTCCCTCTCCCCTACTCCCTCTCTCTCTATTTCCTCTCTCTCTCTCTCTCCTCCCCGATCCCTCTCCTCTCTCTCCTTTCTTCTCTCCTCGATCCCTCTCCTCTCTCTCCCCTCCCTCTCTTCCTGCTCCCTCTCTCGCCATTTCCTCTCACTCCCTCTTTCATTTTCTCTCCCCCTCCTCGCTCTCTCTCTCTCTATTAACAGCTTTCAAGTTTTCCTCAGCGTATCATATAGACCAGTTTCAAACACATCCCAGTGGTAAACAAGATCATGACTAGTACACACATAAACACCCCAAGAAAACAAACACAAACACATAGCCTAGTCCAAAAAAAACACCCAGGAATGCAAAACACACTCATCCATAAAGTGAAGCCTAAACACGACAGATGGATAATGATTACCATGAGAGTGTGTTTGCTCAGAACCACCTGCCACATTACTCATGTAGAGACACCTTGAGTACTTACCCTGTGTCTCATCAACTACATCCCCCTGTCCTACATCTCTCTCTCTTGCAGTGTGTGTGTCTGATGGGCGGATTTGATCTCTCTCTCTCTCTCTCTCTCCCTCTCTCTCTCTCTCTCTCTCTCTCTCTCTCTCTCTCTCTCTCTCTCTCTCTCTCTCTCTCTCTCTCCCTCTCTCTCTCTCTCTCTCTCTCTCTCTCTCTCTCTCTCTCTCTCTCTCTCTCTCTCTCTCTCTCTCTCTCTCTCTCTCTCTCTCTCTCCCCCCCCTTTCTATTCAATGCAATATACTTTATTGACTTGGCAAGTAAAATTACTTACATTGTCAAAGTATAGATATAACAAAAATGGTTGGACCAACACCAATAATAATAATAGTAGTGGAAATGGGATTACCATTAACAGCACCACAACAACAATATTTCTCTTTCTCTCTCTCTCTCAACATCTCTCTCATTAAGAACACCTTCCTAATACTGGAGTTGCACACCCTTTTGCCCTCAGAACAGCCTCAATTCGTCGGGGCATGGACTCTCACAAGATGCTCGAAAGCTTTCCATAGGGATGCTGGCCCATGTTGACTCCAATGCTTCCCACAGTTGTGTCAGGTTGGCTGGATGTCCTTGGGTGGTGGACCACTCTTGATACACACGGCAAACTGTTGAGCATGAAAACCCAGCAGCGTTGCATTTCTTGACACAAACCAGTGCGCCTGCACCTACTTCCATACCCATTTCAAGGGCACTTAAATATTTTGTCTTGCCCATTCACCCCTCTGAATGGCACACTTACACAATCTATGCCTCAATTGTCTCAAGGCTTTACAATCCTTCTTAACCTGTCTCCCTCCCTTCATCTACACTGATTGAAGTGGATTTAACAAGTGACATCAATAAGGGATCATAGCTTTCACCTGGATTCACCTGGTCAGTCTATGTCATGGAATGTTTTGTACACTCAGTGTCTGTTAGGAGAGAGAGAAGGAAAAGTATACAGAGAAAACAGAGAGAACACGAGAGAGAGAGAGAGAGAGAGAGAGAGAGAGAGAGAGAGAGAGAGAGAGAGAGAGAGAGAGAGCATGTAAACAAACAACTCCAGCGGACTGCAAGGGTTGACATAAAATAACTTAAACACCTTCCACCCACCCACCCACACCTTCCACCCACACCAACCACTTAGTTTCTTTGAATGTTTCTGCTCTTACAGTAGCACATACACACAGGGGCTACTCTGCATTTCTCAGTGTCTCGCAGACACACACACACAGCTAAATGCTCTGTGGTAAGTAACAAGTGAAAACACCCATCTGTCAAGTCAGAGAGTGTTTTCTTCGCCTCAGCATTTTCTCCTGGAATGCCTTGAAGACAAAACACTCCTTGTTCTCACTCTCTCTCATTCTTTCCTCCTTTCCGTCTCACTCCATTCTCTCTGCTCCGCCACAATCAGCAAAGTTGTGTGTGTGTGTGTGTGTGTGCGCGCGAGAAAAGTTGCTAACATAAGCATCGGTCAGCATTAAATGACTTGTGAACAACACCAGAGGGATGAGAAATGCAATGGCTAGCACTGATTAAGTTGATACCGTACCGTGTGTGTGTGTGTATGTTTGCTAAGAAGCGTCAACCTTGGGTGGGGGGCGCTTGTTTCAAACACTAACAAAACTATTTCATTATCATCATCGTTACATGGTGCTTGCTTACTTTAAGCTATGGATTTATATAGGTAAAGCTTGTTCAGGAATCTGAATTGACCATCGATGAGGTGACAATTGGCGATTTTCAGTTCACCTTTAGCTGAATTTCGACCAATCATGTAAAAACGCACGCATATAACATATGCATTATAAAGCTAGATTTATTTGAATCAACAGTCGCTTTAAAAATATATATATAATTTTAAACCATGTAGTCTAATATATTTTCACACCACCTGCAATGGTGTAGCAATATTCAGACACAACAAGCATTCCTCTCCCTCCTCGCGCTAGACCTTTGTCCACCCGCCGGTGCCATGTTGCCATGGCTCCCTCGCTCCGTGCCTATACTCAGCTCGCGCAACCGTCGAGCGAGAAACTCAACGTTGTGATGAATCAGCAAGCATGTCTTCCGCAATTGCTGTTACTACCATGGACTGTATGTGACTGTCGCGCTTCGAAATAAACCGAAATAAATGGTTTAGAAAGCAGTGGCGGCTGGCCGATAGAGGGCGCTGGGCGCCGCCCCCTTAAATAAAATTATTTTAAAAAATAAAATAAAAAATAAATAAAAATAATAATAATAATAATAAAACATCAGTATGTCAATATTTGTGTGTTTGAAATATGGAATGCACACAGTAATATGTGTAGATATGATAGAAAATCATATTCGCAACGCAACCTTTCCTCTGCCTGTCAAACGCCCTCGTCAGCTCTGAGCGATACAGAAAGTGCCCGAGGAGGCGGGTCTACGTAGCAGTTAAGCCAATTGCTAATTTAAGATATGAATGTATGACATAAAATGTAGCTAATCAGCGATTTTAATTCGAATCCAAGGAGGGCGATTATTTTATCGCCCAAGCTGCCCCTGATAAAATAAGGACCGGGCTCCAGTGGCGCCATTTTTACTAGACGACAATGGCGAGCGCAAAACGTTACTCCTCCAAGACCCAACCCCTAACTCGGTGAAATCTCTCCTCCAAGATCCGTTTGAGAGGAGAACTTTGTCAGAGAAAGTTCGGGTGAAAGAGCTGAGCCCAGATCAACCTGACCTCTCAATCAGACAGCAGGCTAGCGAGAAAGGGAAGCAGTATATCGTCGACTTCTCCCGTAGCTGGTACACCAGGAAGGCTTGGCTAGCTGGGTGCACTGATGCTAATGCTTTATTTTGCTTTCCGTGCTTGCTTTTTAAAACGACGGGGTCAGATTCAGCATGGACAGGTACCGGAGTGAGGGATATGAAGCACCTGTCAGAGAAGGTAAAGAAACATGAGAACACCAGGGCACACATGGACAACTCTGTAAAGCTAGCTGTATTAGGAAGGGTGAACATTGCTACAGCAGCTGGATGACGCGCCACAGGATTGCGGTGAGGAAACACAATGAGGAGGTGGATAAAAACAGGCACATTCTATCCAAAATTATCGATTGTGTGAAGTTCTGTGGGGCTTTTGAGTTGGCCTTGCGCTGGGCACGAGGAGACTGACTCTCGGACAACCCCCCCCGGCATTTTCCGGGGGCTTAGTGGATTTTGTTGCCTCCCTCGACAGTGTGCTGGAGGAGCACCTGAAGACAGCTACCCTTTTAAGGGCACGTCAAAGACGATACAGAACGAGCTGTTGGAATGTATGCTGTCAGTGCTTAAGGATTACATCCTGGAGGAAGTAAAGAGTGCTGATTTTATCGCCATTCAAGCTGACGAGACGACTGACGTTTCCCACCCACTAACGTGTTTCCAGACCATCAGAGACTCTGGGAACTTTGATGCCCCGACTGTCAGAGAGGCGGGGGCTTTGTGAGGATGCTCAAGACGAGGCTTTCTGTTTTTTCCTGGCACTGTTCCACAAGATCATGCCAAATGTGGACATGCTTTTCAGCCAGCTGCAGAAGAGGAACATCGACCCTGTCTTCATTAAAGCACTTGTCCAGAGGTTCACAGACAGCATGCTAACAATCAGGTAAATAACTATATTTACTATTGGCTGATAAAGATGTTGTTAGAAAGATGAATAGTTCACTTACAACAGTTTAAAAGCCTAAATGTGTCTGGTCATCAAAGTGAGTGATTATCATAGAGCCGTCACAATTATATTTGTTTTAGTATTTTAAAAGGAAAGAGAAGACACAATCAGACGTTGATAATAATGCAGGAAAGTACTACACAGTTTGTAATAATTATTCAGGTGTCCACCAGGTCAATTTCTAGAAGAGGCCTAGTTGTTATTGAAGATTAACTTTATTGCTAAGTGCACAGCAGAACAAAATGATGTTGCATCCCTCTCACAAATGTAATAGAAAAAGGCTTTAAAACGTAATAACATCAGTTAATTATGTACATCACAGGTTAAAAGCAGTTACTAGACATAGTTTGTGTGTATATACACACACTATCTGTCTGTCTGTCTGTCTGTCTGTCTGTCTGTCTGTCTATATATATATATATAAAATTCCTGTACAAATAAGATGACAGACACACACACACAGAGCAGCTCTGGCCGCATGTTTCTTTGTATATAGTTGACCTTAGCATAAAAAAATCCAGTTATATATGGTACTCTAGAAAGTCTTAATAGTGTCTTTGCTAATATTACCGTATATATGTTGTTTTGTATCAATTAATTGTTGCAGTTCTGGAGCACATTAACAATTAGTCACATTTAGTATGAGTCATAAAATACTGTATGCTATTCTTCCAGTCAAAGGTTTGAGTTCATCCACTTGATATCCATTTCTATATTATACATCCTTTTATACAGTGTAAGATTTCCTATAAACTTTATAATAATTTCGTTATTGTCCACTTTCCACTTGTTCTGACAGCATGCCTGTTGCGTTGCCTGTTTACTACCAATGGTGAAAAGTTCACTTTAAAATTCAAATGAAAGGCTTGGGTTTGTGTAATATGTTTTTGTGTAAGAATGCCTCAACTTTTTTAATATTGGCATTAAATAATTACTGGAATGTTTCACTGAGCACTGCTGTCCCCTGCAGTTTGTGTTAAAATATATCGCGATGGTTACAGGAAAAAAAAAAGTATGGCACAGCCCCACCGAGAATATTTTTTTACCAGCCGCCACTGTTAGAAAGAATAGTCC
>NW_025539857.1:10000-11085 GCF_020615455.1 Coregonus clupeaformis | reverse complement strand
GTTCCCGAGACATATCACGATTTGGGGGAAGTTTTCAGTAAGCAGAGAGGCTCTGTCACTCCTCCCCACCGACCATATGATTGTGCCATCAACCGGTCCCTGGAGCTGTCTACCCCCAAGGGAAGGTTATACAGTATCTCCCGACCTGAACGTGAGGCGTTGAGACCTACATCAAGGAGTCCCTAGCTGCTGGTCTCGTTCGGGTCCTCGTCATCACCCCCTGGGGCAGGGATTCTTCTTTGTGGGTAAGAAGGATGGGCCTAACTTCGACCGTGTATTGATTACCGAGGGTTGAACGACATCACGGTCAAGAACAAGTATCCCCTGCCCTTGATGAGTTCTGCCTTCGACTCCCCGCAGGGTGCTACGGTGTTCACCAAGCTAGACCTACAATGCGTATCACCTGGTCCGGATCAGAGAGGGGGACGAGTGGTTGACCGGTTTCAATACACCGATGGGTCACCGGTATCAGGTGATGCCGTTTGGACTGACCAATGCTCCAGTATTCCAGAGTATGGTGAACGGCGTCCTGAGAGATATGGATCGGTCTCTTTGTGTTTGTTTACCTGGATGACATTCTGATCTTCTCAAAGGAACCTTCCCACCCACGCTCCAGCATGTCCGGGCCAGGTTCTGCAGCGATTGTTGGAGAATCGCCTGTTCGTGAAGGCCGAGAAGTGTCACGAAGTTCACGCCCACACGACATCCTTTCTCGGGTACATCATCTCCAGGGGAGAGATTAGGATGGACCAGGAGAAGGTTAGAGCGGTTCTGGAATGGGTCCAGCCCGATGCAGATTGCGAGCTCCAGAGATTTTTGGGGTTTGCGAATTTCTACCGCGAGATTCATCCGGGATTACAGCCGTGTAGCTCGCTCCGTTAACTGCCTTGACTTCCAGTATCAGGACCTTCAAGTGCGGAATCCGGAGGCGGATCGAGCGTTTCTGGATTTGAAGAGGCGATTCACTACGACCGATCTCTCAACCGACACGGCCCGTCAGTTCGATTCGTTGAAGTGGACGTTGCCTGATGTGGGAGTTGGCGCCATCCTGTCGCAGCGATGCTCCGCGGATAGTAAACTCCATC
>NW_025539857.1:0-2500 GCF_020615455.1 Coregonus clupeaformis | reverse complement strand
ACCACTCTAAATTCCAAGCATCTGCCTCTAACCCTAGGAGCTCTTTGCTACATTTTTCCTCCCTCCTGAATCCCCCTCCTCTCTCTCTGTGGATGACTTCGTCAACCACTTTGAAAAGAAGGTTGACGACATCCGATCCTCGTTTGTTAAGTCTCATGACTACTGCTGGTCCCTGCCACACTGCCCTACCCCCTAAGCTTGACTTCTTTCTCCCTCTCTCTCCAGATAAAATCCTCGCGACTTGTGACTGCAGGCCGCCCAATAATTGCCCGCTACCGCCACTCCCCTCCTCCCTTCTCCAGACCATCTCCGTGACCTTCTCCCCTACCTCACCTCGCTGATCCAACTCATCCTTGACCGCCAGCATGTCCCTTCCGTTTTCAAGAGAGCGAGAGTTGCTCCCCTTCTCAAAAACCAACACTCGACCCCACACTGATGTCAACAACTAACAGAACCAGTATCCCTTCTCTCTTTTCTTTCCAAAACTATTGAGCGTGCCGTCTTTTGTGCCAACTCTCTTGCTATCTCTCTCAGAATGACCTTCTTGATCCAAACCAATCAGGTTTCAGGATATCATTCAACTGAGACTGCTTTCTCCTCTGTGTCACGGAGACTCCTCCCCGCACTGCCAGCTAACTCTCTCTCCTCTGCTCTTGTCCTTCTAGACCCGTCTGCTGCCTTTGATACTGTGAACCATCAGATCCCCTCCTCTCCACCCTCTCCCGAGCTGGGCATCTCCGTGCGCGGCTCACTCCTGGATTGCGTCCCTACCTGACCGGTCGCTCTACCAAGTGGCGTGGCGAAGCTGTCTCCCGCACCACGTGTTACCACCTGGTGTCCCAAGGCTCAGTTCTAGGCCCTTCTCCTTTTCTCTACACCAAGTCACTTGGCTCTGTCATATCCTCACATGGTCTCTCCTATCATTTGCTACGCTGACGATACACAACTAATCTTCTCCTTTCCCCCTTCTGATAACCAGGTGGCGAATCGCGATCTCTGCATGTCTGGCAGACATATCAGTATGGATGACGGATCACCACCTCAAGCTGAACCCTGGCAAGACGGAGCTGCTCTTCCTCCCGGGAAGGGGACTGCCCGTTCCATGATCTCGCGCATCACGGTTGACAACTCCGCTGTGTCCTCCTCCCAGAGTGCGAAGAGCCTAGGCGGACCCTGACAACACCCTGTCGTTCCCCCTAACATCAAGGCGGTGACCCGTCCCTGCAGGTTCATGCTCTATAACATTCGAGAGTACGGACCCTGCCTTACCAGGAAGCGGCACAGGTCCTAATCCAGGCACTTGTCATCTCCCCGTCTGGACTACTGCAACTCGCTGTTGGCTGGCCTCCTGCCTGTGCCATCAAACCCCTACAACTCATCCAGAATGCCGCAGCCCGGTCTGGTGTTCAACCTTCCCAAGTTCTCTCACGTCACCCCCTCCCTCCGCACACTCCACTGGCTTCAGTTGAAGCTCGCATCCGCTACAAGACCAATGGTGCTTGCCTATGGAGCAGTGAGGGGAACGAACACCTCTGTACCTTTCAGGCTCGACCAGTCGGTCCCTACACCCAAACGAGGGGCATTGCGCTCATCCACCTCTGGCCTGCTGGCTCCCTTCCTCTGCGGGAAGCATAGTTCCCGCCTCAGCCCAGCCAAAACTGTTCGCTGTTCTGGCACCCCAATGGTGGAACAAGCTCCCTCACGACGCCAGGACAGCGGAGTCACTCACCACCTTCCGGAGACATTTGAAACCCCACCTCTTTAAGGAATACCTGGGATAGGATAAAGGAATCCTTCTACCCCCCCAATTGTAAAGTGGTTATCCCATGGCTATAGGGTGAACACACCAATTTGTGAGTCGCTCTGGCTAAGAGCGTCTGCTAAATGACGTTAATGTGCCCTTGAGCAAGGCACTTAACCCTAATTGCTCCTGTAAGTCGCTCTCTGGATAAGAGCGTCTGCTAAATGACTAAAATGTAATGAAATGTAAATATGGGTTGTATTTACAATGGTGTTTGTTCTTCACTCGGTTGCCCTTTTCTTGTGGCAACAGGTCACAAATATTTCTGCTAGATGGCACACTGTGGTATTTCACCCAATAGATATGTGAGTTTATCAAAATTGGATTTGTTTTTCGACAAATTCATTGTGGGTCTGTGTAATCTGAGGGAAATATGTGTCTCTAATATGGTCATACAAGATTTGTCAGGAGGTTAGGAAGTGCAGCTCAGTTTCCACCTCATTTTGTGGGCAGTGTGCACACAGCCTGTCTTCTCTTGAGAGCCAGGTCTGCCTACGGCGGCCTTTCTCAATAGCAAGGCTATGCTCACTGAGTCTGCACATAGTCAAAGCATTCCTTGTTTGGGCAGTCACAGTGGTCAGGTATTCTCCACTGTGTACTCTCTGTTTAGGGCCAAATAGCATTCTAGTTTAATCATTTTGATAATTCTTTCCACAATGTGTCAAGTAATTATCTTTTTTGTTTTCTCTTGATTTGGTT
>NW_025539856.1:7500-11092 GCF_020615455.1 Coregonus clupeaformis | reverse complement strand
TTTTGTATCAAGTCTGCCCAAATGTGCCGAATTGGTCAGTTGATTCATTTTCAAGTACATAACTATAGAGAACATACAAAAATGATATGGCAATACAAATTGTAAGTTTACACACTCCCAGGAATGTCATACAGTGGGGAAAAAAAGTATTTAGTCAGCCACAATTGTGCAAGTTCTCCCACTTAAAAGATGAGAGAGGCCTGTAATTTTCATCATAGGTACACGTCAACTATGACAGACAAAATGAGAAAAAAAATTCCAGAAAATCACATTGTAGGATTTTAAATGAATTTATTTGCAAATTATGGTGGAAAATAAGTATTTGGTCAATAACAAACGTTTCTCAATACTTTGTTATATACCCTTTGTTGGCAATGACACAGGTCAAACGTTTTCTGTAAGTCTTCACAAGGCTTTCACACTGTTGCTGGTATTTTTGGCCCATTCCTCCATGCAGATCTCCTCTAGAGCAGTGATGTTTTGGGGCTGTCGCTGGGCAACACGGACTTTCAACTCCCTCCAAAGATTTTCTATGGGGTTGAGATCTGGAGACTGGCTAGGCCACTCCAGGACCTTGAAATGCTTCTTCTGGAAGCCACTCCTTCATTGCCCGGGCGGTGTGTTTGGGATCATTGTCATGCTGAAAGACCCAGCCACATTTCATCTTCAATGCCCTTGCTGATGGAAGGAGGTTTTCACTCAAAATCTCACGATACATGGCCCCATTCATTATTTCCTTTACACGGATCAGTCGTCCTGGTCCCTTTGCAGAAAAACAGCCCCAAAGCATGATGTTTCCACCCCCATGCTTCACAGTAGGTATGGTGTTCTTTGGATGCAACTCAGCATTCTTTGTCACTCCAAACACGACGAGTTGAGTTTTTACCAAAAGTTATATTTTGGTTTCATCTGACCATATGACATTCTCCCAATCCTCTTCTGGATCATCCAAATGCACTCTAGCAAACTTCAGACGGGCCTGGACATGTACTGGCTTAAGCAGGGGGACACATCTGGCACTGCAGGATTTGAGTCCCTGGCAGCGTTGTGTGTTACTGATGGTAGGCTTTGTTACTTTGGTCCCAGCTCTCTGCAGGTCATTCACTAGGTCCCCCCCGTGTGGTTCTGGGATTTTTGCTCACCGTTCTTGTGATCATTTTGACCCCACGGGGTGAGATCTTCGCGTGGAGCCCCAGATCGAGGGAGATTATCAGTGGTCTTGTATGTCTTCCATTTCCTAATAATTGCTCCCACAGTTGATTTCTTCAAACCAAGCTGCTTACCTATTGCAGATTCAGTCTTCTCAGCCTGGTGCAGGTCTACAATTTTGTTTCTCAGTGTCCTTTGACAGCTCTTTGGTCTTGGCCATAGTGGAGTTTGGAGTGTGACTGTTTGAGGTTGTGGACAGGTGTCTTTTATACTGATAACAAGTTCAAACAGGTGCCATTAATACAGGTAACGAGTGGAGGACAGAGGAGCCTCTTAAAGAAAGTTACAGCTCTGTGAGAGCCAGAAATCTTGCTTGTTTGTAGGTGACCAAATACTTATTTTCCACCATCATTTGCAAATAAATTCATTAAAAATCCTACAATGTGATTTTCTGGATTTTTTTTCCTCAATTTGTCTGTCATAGTTGACGTGTACCTATAATGAAAATTACAGGCCTCTCTCATCTTTTTAAGTGGGAGAACTTGCACAATTGGTGGCTGACTAAATACTTTTTTTCCCCACTGTACATGATGGATCATTAGCTTTTACACTAACTTTCACACATCTAGATGGCCGGGCGGGTTGGGTGTGGAGCCAGAGACAGCAGGGGGTTCAAACTGTAGAACCCAGTTCCTACATTTGAATATAAAAATGGATTTTATCAAACAAAACTATGCTACATTTTATCTCTGGGACCCTTAGGATGACAAATCAGAGCAAGATTACTGAATATAGGTACATTATTTACCTTCAGAGGTGAATGTATCAAACCAGTTGCCATGCTAAGTTTTTTGTTGTTGTGCACTCTCCTCAATCAAAAGCATGGTATTATTTGCACTGTAATAGCTACTGTAATTGGACAGTGCAGTTAGATTAACATGAATTTAAGATTTCTGCCCGTAGAAGACATGTCTATGTCATGGAAAGTTTGCTGTTACTTACAACAGTCATGCTAATCACATTAGCGCACGTTAGCTCAACCATCCCATTATACGGGACACCAATCCCGTAGATAAACAAAGCAAAATATATTTTATGTTTGAGATTCTTCAAATAGCCACCCTTTGCCTTGATGACAGCTTTGCACACTCTTGTTATTCTCTCAACCAGCTTCACCTGGAATGCTTTTCCAACAGTCTTGAAGGAGTTCCAACATATGCTGAGCACTTGTTGGCTGCTTTTCCCTTCACTCTGCCGTCCGACTCATCCCAAACCATCTCAATTGGGTTGAGGTCGGGGGGACTGTGGAGGCCTGGTCATCTGATGCAGCACTCCATCACTCTCCTTCTTGGTAAAATAGCCCTTACACAGCCTGGAGGTGTGTTGGGTCATTGTCCTGTTGAAAAACAAATGATAATCCCACTAAGCCCAAACCATATGTGATGGAGTGTCGCTGCAGAATGCTGTGGTAGCCATGCGTGTATAGTGTACCTTGAATTCTAAATAAATCATTGACAGTGTCACCAGCAAAGCGCCCCCACACCATAACACCTCCTCCTTTATGCTCTACGGTGGGAAAAAACATGCGGAGATCATCCATTCACCCACACCGTGTCTCACAAAGACACGGCGGATAGAACCAAAAATCTCCAATTTGGACTCCAGACCAAAGGACAAATTTCCACCGGTCTAATGTCCATTGCTCGTGTTTCTTGGCCCAAGCAAGTCTCTTCTTCTTATTGGTGTCCTTTAGTAGTGGTTTCTTTGCAGCAATTCAACCATGAAGGCCTGATTCACACAAGTCTCCTCTGAACAGTTGATGTTGAGATGTGTCTGTTACTTGAACTCTGTGAAGCATTTATTTGGGCTGCAATTTCTGAGGCTGGTAACTTTAATGAACTTATCGTCTGCAGCAGAGGTAACTCTGGGTCTTCCATTACTGTGGCGGTCCTCATGAGAGCCAGTTTCATCATAGCTCTTGATGGTTTTTGTGAATGCACTTGCAGAAACTTTCGAAGTTCTTGAAATGTTCAGTATTGACTGACCTTCATTTCTTAAAGTAATGATGCACTGTCGTTTCTCTTTGCTTATTTGAGCTGTTCTTGCCCAAATTGGGCTATCTTCTGTATACCCCCCCCCCCCTCTACAATGTAAACAATAGTACAATTTAAGAAAAACCCTTGAATGAGTAGGTGTGTCCAGACTATTGACTGGTACTGTATATATACAGTATATTTATTTTTTCACCTTAGGTCAGAAAAGTTGTTTTACAATTCAATGAATTATTGTCTATTATTATTATTATTATTATTATTATTATTATTATTATTATTATTATTATTATTATTATTATTGACTCAAGACATTTCAGCTTTTAATGTTTTATTTATTTGTAAAGATAGTTGAAAAACAAACTGTAATTCCCCTTTGACATGATGGGATA
>NW_025539856.1:0-2500 GCF_020615455.1 Coregonus clupeaformis | reverse complement strand
CATCAGTACTGATGGATACAGAGCAGACAGCTCAGTGCAACATCACCATCAGTACTGATGGATACAGAGCAGACAGCTCAGTGCAACATCACCATCAGTACTGATGGATACAGAGCAGACAGCTCAGTGCAACATCACCATCAGTACCGATGGATACAGAGCAGAAAGCTCAGTGCAACATCACCATCAGTACTGATGGATACAGAGCAGACAGCTCAGTGCAACATCACCATCAGTACTGATGGATACAGAGCAGACAGCTCAGTGCAACATCACCATCAGTACTGATGGATACAGAGCAGACAGCTCAGTACAACATCACCATCAGTACTGATGGATACAGAGCAGACAGCTCAGTGCAACATCACCATCAGTACTGATGGATACAGAGCAGACAGCTCAGTACAACATCACCATCAGTACTGATGGATACAGAGCAGACAGCTCAGTACAACATCACCATCAGTACTGATGGATACAGAACAGACAGCTCAGTACAACATCACCATCAGTACTGATGGATACAGAGCAGACAGCTCAGTGCAACATCACCATCAGTACTGATGGATACAGAGCAGACAGCTCAGTGCAACATCACCATCAGTACTGATGGATACAGAGAAGACAGCTCAGTGCAACATCACCATCAGTACTGATGGATACAGAGCAGACAGCTCAGTGCAACATCACCATCACGTACTGATGGATACAGAGAAGACAGCTCAGTGCAACATCACCATCAGTACTGATGGATACAGAACAGACAGCTCAGTGCAACATCACCATCAGTACTGATGGATACAGAGAAGACAGCTCAGTGCAACATCACCATCAGTACTGATGGATACAGAGCAGACAGCTCAGTACAACATCACCATCAGTACTGATGGATACAGAGCAGACAGATCATTGCAACATCACCATCTGTACTGATGGATACAGAGCAGACAGCTCAGTACAACATCACCATCAGTACTGATGGATACAGAGCAGACAGCTCAGTGCAACATCACCATCAGTACTGATGGATACAGAGAAGACAGCTCAGTGCAACATCACCATCAGTACTGATGGATACAGAGAAGACAGCTCAGTGCAACATCACCATCAGTACTGATGGATACAGAGCAGACAGCTCAGTGCAACATCACCATCAGTACTGATGGATACAGAGAAGACAGCTCAGTGCAACATCACCATCAGTACTGATGGATACAGAGCAGACAGCTCAGTACAACATCACCATCAGTACTGATGGATACAGAGCAGACAGCTCAGTGCAACATCACCATCAGTACTGATGGATACAGAGCAGACAGCTCAGTACAACATCACCATCAGTACTGATGGATACAGAGCAGACAGCTCAGTGCAACATCACCATCAGTACCGATGGATACAGAGCAGACAGCCCAGTACAACATCACCATCAGTACTGATGGATACAGAGCAGACAGCTCAGTACAACATCACCATCAGTACTGATGGATACAGAGCAGACAGCTCAGTGCAACATCACCATCAGTACTGATGGATACAGAGCAGACAGCTCAGTGCAACATCACCATCAGTACTGATGGATACAGAGCAGACAGCTCGGTGCAACATCACCATCAGTACTGATGGATACAGAGAAGACAGCTCAGTGCAACATCACCATCAGTGACTGATGGATACAGAGCAGACAGCTCAGTGCAACATCACCATCAGTACTGATGGATACAGAGCAGACAGCTCAGTACAACATCACCATCAGTGCTGATGGATACAGATGTGCAGACAGCTCGGTGCAACATCACCATCAGTACCGATGGATACAGAGCAGACAGCTCAGTACAACATCACCATCAGTACTGATGGATACAGAGAACAGACAGCTCAGTGCAACATCACCATCAGTACTGATGGATACAGAGCAGACAGCTCAGTACAACATCACCATCAGTACTGATGGATACAGAGCAGACAGCTCGGTACAACATCACCATCAGTACTGATGGATACAGAGCAGACAGCTCAGTGCAACATCACCATCAGTACTGATGGATACAGAGCAGAACAGCTCAGTTGCAACATCACCATCAGTACTGATGGATACAGAGAAGACAGCTCAGTGCAACATCACCATCAGTACTGATGGATACAGAGAGAAGACAGCTCAGTGCAACATCACCATCAGTACTGATGGATACAGAGCAGACAGCTCAGTGCAACATCACCATCAGTACTGATGGATACAGAGAAGACAGCTCAGTACAACATCACCATCAGTACTGATGGATACAGAGAAGACAGCTCAGTGCAACATCACCATCAGTGCTGATGGATACAGAGCAGACAGCTCAGTACAACATCACCATCAGTACTGATGGATACAGAGCAGACAGCTCATTGCAACATCACCATCAGTACTGATGGATACAGAGCAGACAGCTCAGTACACACATCACCATCAGTACTGATGGATACAGAGCAGACAGCTCAGTACAACATCACCATC
>NW_025539855.1:0-11093 GCF_020615455.1 Coregonus clupeaformis | reverse complement strand
ATGTAGCATAGACCGAAAGCTGTCACAAGGGGCCGGGCTCGGAACTCCGGTCTCAAATGCTGCCGAGCTGGGGTTACACCACTTAGCCTACAGAAGGAGATGTTGTGAGGACAATGGAAACACCCCGAGGTAATACTCCCAGTAGTAGATTTAATGTTCCAAAACATGGTGAGAGCAAAACAAACAACTCCCCCCGAGGGGAGAAAAAGCAAACTAAAGATAACTTTGAATAACTTACTAGGACTGATCCGGTGGACAAAGCAGGAGACACATATAGACAGGACTTGCAACCAAGTGAGAAACAAGGGGAAAACACAGCTAAAATACTCAAGGGGGAAACAAGGCACAGGTGACCTTAGATAAGCTAATTCGGATACATGAAGGGAAAACTACGTAAAGGTAGAACACAGCTGACCTCTAGAGGCCAGGAGACAAACAGGAAGCAGGAGCGACAGGAACCCCCTCCTCTAGAACGACTCCTGACGTTCCTTCCAGAACACCCTGGCCCCAGGGTCACGAAAATCTCGGATCAACCCTGGGTCCAGGATGTCCCTGGCCGGAACCCAGGAGCGCTCCTCTGTGCCCGTGCGCCCTCCCAGTCCACCAGATACTGCAGAGAGTTCTGGACCTCCAGGGAAGTCCAGTCGGCGGACTGTAGGGCTTCTTTGGCCGTCTATGATCCTGGAGTGGCGGGGGTCTGTGTGGGGGGCAAAAGGAGAAGACAAGACAGGTTTAAGAGTGAAACATGGAAAGTAGGTTAACTCTAAGGAGCGAGGGCAGAACTCGATACGACACAGGGTTCTTTCTAGAAAATCTTGAAAGGGCCAATGTATCTCTGGGAAAGCTTCTTGGATTCGATCCGGAGGGCTAGTTCTTAGTGGCCAAACCAAACTCTGACCAGCTCCGGAAACTAGGGGCCGTCACCGGCGGTGGCGTAATAAGCCTGACCTTTGGATTCTGGGAGGTCCGAAGGAGGGCACACCTGGCCTTCTTCCAGGTCCGCTACAGCGTTGGACAAAGCAGCTTGGCCGAGGGGAACACCAACTTGCGCCTCTTCCTCCGGAAACAAAGGAGGGTTGTAACCGAACTGGCATTCGAAGGACAATCCGGTGGCTGAGGACTGAGGGTGTTGTGGGCATATTCAGCCCAAATAATATAGGTGGCCCAAGACGGGGATTACTGGCCGCCATACCACCGCAGGGCTGGTCTCGAGATCCTGAATTAATCCGTTCCGTTTGGCCATTAGACTCTGGATGGAATCCACGATAGGCTGGCTGTGGCCCCAACAAGCCTGCAGAAGCCTCCCGTGGACGAGAATGGGGACCTCGGTCAGAGACCACGTCCAGGGAATGCCAAATATCCGGAAGACATGGTTCAGAGAGCCCGAGTCTCCTTGAAGCCGCAGGGCAGCTTGGGCAGGGCAAAAACCGGGCGGCCTTAGAGAAACGGTCTACCACCACCAAGGATGACGGTGTTGCCCTGGGATAGAGGAAGTCCCGTAACAAAGTCCAGAGAAAGGTGTGACCATAGCCTGAGGAACAGGTAAGGATGAGCAGTCCTGGGGGTCGCTGGCGTGTTGACTTTCCCTGGTTTCACACAGGCAGGCCTCAACAAAGACCTGCACGTCCTTCTTGATGGACGGCCACCAAAACCGCCGTCGGAGGAACTCCAGTGTGTCGAGCACTGCCAGGATGGCATTCAAGGGGCGACTCATGACCCCACTGCAAGATCGCTGGGCCCGAACCGAGAGAGGAACGAACAGGCGACCGGACACCCGCTCGGCCAGGGCAAGAGCTTCTCGATTTCCTCTAGTTCCCACTGAAGAGGTGCTGACGATCTAGACCTCGGAATAATCGATGCCAAGGGCTTCTCTCTTGTACCTCGGGAGAATAGACTCGAGACAGAGCATCCGGCTTGACGTTCTTGGTGCCAGGTCGGTAAGTCAGGATGAACTGGAATCGATTAAAGAAAAAGGGACCATCGTGCTTGCCGAGGGTTCATCCGCTTAGCCTGTTGGAGATATTCCAGGTTCTTGTGGTCTGTGAGAACCTGGAAAGGGTGCTGAGCCCCCTCAAGCCAATGGCGCCACTCTTCCAAGGCCAGTTTAACCTTGTAAGCAACTCTAGATCCCCACGTGGTAGTTGCGCTCGGCCTCAGACAGGCGAAGCGAGACATGAAGGCACAAGGGTGTAATCTCCCATCCGCACCCCTCTGTGACAGGACGGCTCCCACCCCCCACCTCTGAGGCGTCCACCTCCACCACGAAAGGTCTCTTGGGTCAGGGGTCACCAGAATCGGGAGAAGTAAGGCGCTGAGATCCTCGAAGGCCCCTGCTGCTTCCGGACCCCAGTGAATCTTGGTCCCTCCTCCCTTAGTAAGCGTCGTCAAGGGGGCTAGCCACCGAGCTGAAATTCTTGATGAACTTCCGATAGAAGTTAGAAAAGCCAATGAACCGTTGAACCTCCTTGACCGTGGCAGGTGTGGGCCAATCGTGGACCGCCTTGACCTTCTTGGGATCCATCTCTAGGTGCCCGGGAGTGACAATAAACCCGAGAAACTGAGTCTGAGAAACATGAAATTCACACTTCTCAGGCTTCAACGTAGAGGTGATTGTCAAGGAGCCCTCTGGAGAACCCGGCTAACATGCCCCTCATGCTCCTTCAGTGACCTCGAGAAGATGAGGATATCGTCCAGGTACACGAAGACGAACAATTAAGCATATCCCCGGAGAACATCAATCAGGGCTTGGAATACTGCGGGGGCATGAGCCCGGAACGGCATCACCCGATATTCATAGTGTCCCGTGGGCGTGTTGAACGCCGTCTTCCATTCGTCTCTGGCCGGATCCGCACGAGATGGTAAGCATTGCGGAGATCCAGCTTAGTAAAAATGGAAGCCCCTTGAAGCAGCTCAAAAGCAGTAGGCCATGAGAGGAAGAGGGTATCGATTCCGGAACCGTGATCTTGTTGAGTCCCCGATTAATCAATACAAGGCCTCAGGGGACCCCCGTCTTTCTTTTCAACAAAAGAGCCCGCCCAGCCGGGGAAGTAGAGGCATAGATGAGGCCGGCTGCCGACTCCTTAACTGTAGGTGTCCATAGCTGCGTGCTCGGGGAGGACAAGGAAAAGATCCGACCTCTAGGGAGGGCAGCACCCAGGGAGTAGATCAACGGCACAGTCATAAGTGCGATGGCGGTGCAAGGCAGTAGCCCGGGCCTTGCTGAACACTGCTTTGAACCGATGGTAAACACTGGGGACTCCCGGGAGACGTCAACAGACTCTTGAAACTGGGTACTAGGGGGCTGAGGAACTCTGAAGCATGCAGGTGAGTTGGCAAGTGGGACCCCAGCTAAGAATGGTGCCAGTAGGCCAGTCCGATCTGGGGGGATTATGTCTGCATAGCCAAGGGTGACCCAGATAATAGGATACTCGGGAGAGTCAATCGAGATAGAAGGTCTCCTCCTGCTGGTGTTGAGAGATGGTAAGTCGCAGGGACTGAGTCGCCTCAGTAACTTTTTCCTGGTTCCAGAGGTCTGCCATCTAAGGCTGTAACTGCCTGGGGTTGAGGGAAGTAGTTGGGTAGGGATCTTAAGTTCCTTAGCCAAGGTTACATCCATAAAATCACCTGCACCGGAATCATCATAGCCTGACCCGATGCTGGTGGCCAGGCTCCCAGGACAGAGTGGCTGGAATAGCTAGGGACCGCAGGTTAGTAGGGAGGAGCTCTAATTTTCCCCATCACAACCCTCCTGTAGCTGGGCGGGGACAGGCGTTCCCAGCTCGGGCAAGTGGAGCGGAAGTGGCCGGCAACCCCGCAGTAGAGGCACCCGCGCTTACCCTCATGCGGCGTTCCCTTTCGTTGGAAGAAAGCCTGGAACGGCCTAACTGCATGCTCTCCCGGAATCCTGGGGCAGTTCAGGAGCCGGGGCAGCTCTGAATGACGGAGTCCAAACAGGAGAAACAGAGCTGCTCAGAGGAACTTGGGACTGAGACACCTGACGGCGAGCCGTCTCCGCTCCCTTAGACGATTGTCCAGGCGGATGGCCAAGGCTATGAGGGACTCGAGATCTTCGAGCTGGTTCACGGGTGGCTAACTCATCTTGAAGGGGCTCAGATAACCCTCCTGAAAAGCAGACCCTCAGCGCTTCATCATTCCATCCGCTCCTTGCTGCTATGGTTCGGAACTCAATGGCAAAATCTGCCGTGCTTCGGGGCCCTGACGGAGAGACAGTAGGCGCTTGAAGCCTCCCGCCCACTGACAGGATGATCGAACACCCGCTTGAACTCTTCTACAAATGCAGCGTGGGAGTCACAACAGGCCTCCTGGGACTCCACACCGCAGAGGCCCAGGCGAGCGCCTTGTCTGAAAGAAGGGTAATGAGGTAGGCAATCTTGGGACGGTCTGTGGGAAAACTTGAGGGTTGGAGCTCAAGGTGAGGGAGCATTGGGTGAGGGAAACCCTGACAAGAGCTTGGATCCCCAGAAAGGGCTTGGGAGGTGGTAGTGGGGCTCCGCCAACCGAGAAGGCCTGTCGTCACTGGGAGGTGACCGGGGGAAAGAAACCAAGGAGGCGTTCAAAGAGCTGGGTGAAGGGAACTCATCATTTCGGCCAGGCGTTGAGAATGTCTAGCCATCAGCTCCTCTTGTGTCGGCTGAGAAACGAGCTTCATGGCGCTGGAAAGAAGCCTCATGTCGAATGATCACCGCCAACAGGTCCTGGGAACTGAGTGTTTCTGGGTCCATGATTGACTTGGTTATTCTGTCACAAGCCGGGCTAGAACTCCGGTCTCAAATGTGTAGAGCTGGGGGTACTACCCCCTTAGCCACAGAGGAGATGTTGTAGGACCCCAAATGAAACACCCCAGGCAATACTCCAGGTAAGTAGATTTAATGTTCCAAAACAGGAGGCAAAAAACAAAACAACTCCCCGAGGGGAAGTAGAAACAAACTAAAGATAACTTTGAATAACTTACTAGGACTGATACGGTGGGACAAAGCAGGAGACACATAGACAGGACGCAATAACCAAGTGAGAAACAAGGGGAAAACACACAGCTAAAATACTAAAGGGGAAACAAGGCACAGGTGACATAGATAAGCTAATTAGGACACATGAGGAAAAACTAAGGCAAAGGGGAACACAGCTGACCTCTAGAGGCCAGGAGACAAACAGGGGAAGCAGGAAGCTGACACCGAGCAACATAGAACAAAAAGCAGCAAGACAAAATTCATAAAAGCAACAAAGTGTTTCCACACCTCACAAGTTACAGACAACAGACATGGAAAGCGGCAACACACAGCTAGGGGACCATGTTCGAAATCTGATTGACCTTTAACCATGTCTTCAAGCATTTTGTGAAAGTGTGATATGTGGTGCAGTTATGTGTGTCTGATGGCAGTGTATTCCAGGAACATGGGAAGCTCTCACAGAAAAAGCGGATTTACTAAAGGTGCTTTTCCTTAAGGAAATTACACAGTCACCTCTCATGGCAGACCTTGTGGATCTGCTGCCATGTTTGGGAAGTTTTCTGTTTAACAAAAATACTGAGTGGAGGGGGAGCCAAGCCATTTACGGGATCTTGAATACAAGACATGAATCGGTGTATTGCACAAGATTTTCCCAACTCAGGAGCTCATGCTTTCTAAGGATGTGACAGGACGGATGATGGCTATTGGGCTTCCTATCAACACTTTGGAGAGCCTGTTTGTAGACAGACTGAATAGGTCTTACTGTTGTACAGCAAGCTTGGGGCCCAACTAGTCAAGCAGTATGTTAAGTGGGGGGAGTATCATAGATTTGAAGTACAGAGTTTTGCTACCTCTGTAGTCAAACAATTTCCGTATAAATAAATTAGCTAGGTTGAATTTGGTTATTTGAATTACCTTTTTCACATGCTTTTAAAAGAGAGGTTGGAATCAAGTATGATGCCAAGGTACTTAAAATCAGATACCCCTGGAGCTTCTCCCCTGACACATAGGACTTCTGGCTCAGGAGCATCTGTTGCCCCCTTTGTGAAGAACATGCAAACAGTTTTTTCACATTGAGATGCAAACACGAGTCACTGAGCCACTTTGTAACCTGGACCATTAGCAGTAGTGAGTTCTTGTGCAGCTTGTTGTTTGCTCTTTGCATGCACATATATCACTGTATCATCTGCATACATTTGAACTTCAGACCCAGTACAGACAGAAGGCAGATCATTAATGTACAGGCGAACAGGAGGGGCCCCCAGTATTGACCCTTGGGGCACACCCACACTCATAGCTAGAGTGGGCTGTACAGCTCATTGCTCACTCGACACACCACTGAAGTTCTGCCCTAAGGTATGATTTCATCCATCTCAAGGCAATCGGGGGAAAAGTTGAACTTGGACAATTTTGTGATGAGAATCTCATGGTTAACAGTATCAAAAGCCTTCCCTTAGGTCCAGAAACACAGCTCCCAACAACGCCCCCTTTGTCCATCTTGGACTTCACATTTTCCAGAAAAAATGCAGTTGGCCATTTCTGTGGAGTGTTTCGCTCTGAAGCCAAACTGCATGGAATGTAATGTGAAGGGGCTGTTGTTGAGGTGGGCAATCAGTTGTTCTGCTACACACTTTTCAACAATCTTTGACACCACAGGTAGTATACTAATGGGCCTGTAGTTACTCACATCAGCAGGGTCGCCTGATTTAAAGATGGCCGTTATTATGGCCGACTTCCATACCCTGGAAACACCCCGAGACCAATAGATGTGTTGGTGACCTTAGTAATGGGGCAATGAGTGACTCTTTGTAGTTTTAAGAAAGGTAGAGTCCATCCCAAACACATCTTTGGCTTTAGAGTTCTTTAGTGAGCTAATCACCTTGTCTACCTTTGACTCAGAAAACCTCCCCTTATGATGAAGACAGGTTGAGCATCATTTACTAGCACTGAGCCTCCAAGAAACCAGTGGAGGGTTCTGTGTCAGTTACATGTTGCTGATTAGTCATCACTGCAAGGCCAATATTGTTGATGTGGCACCTAGTCTAATGGTAATGTGTGTTCTTTACTAATCAGTAACTGTGAGTTTCAACCCCGTATCATCAGAACGTCAATATTGGTCCCTGCTTTACAAAGTCAGTCGTAACAACAAACAGTAATCATTGGGGCAGTAGTAACAATAGCCATAGCAATAGTATTAGATACATGGTAGTGAATTCTGCATTATAGTCTTACAAATATTTAGTAGATACACCTGCTTTTGTCCATTTTTGATCTGCAAAATACAATCCTGGCTAGATGTCACAGAGAAAGGGACTGGGGGTTGTTATGTGCACAGAAACTGGTCAGGGCCCAAACTGAACCATATACAGCCATCCATTTGAGTAACTTGGCATAACAAGGACTCTTCAGACACAATATCACTCCACTGCATTCACAACTGCAATTGTTGCCTTATTTCTGTTCCCCTGTGCAGCTCTAATGTTTAGTCAGGACTCACGTGGGTTTCAACTCCATTATGAAAACCTTCCATGTGACTTGTGCCTCTCTTGTGTTCCCCCTACCCATGTTATGCACAAACAACAACCTCCCCAGTATCTGGTAATAAGGGGGAGAAAGTTCGCTCTAATCCTTTATACTCTCCAACACACACGCACGCACGTGCGTTACTCACACTGTTTGGAGACTCGAAGCTTTCAGAATTTCCTGCATTCCTGTATTTGGAGGGAGAGGTAGCGTTAGTTTCAGCTTTCTCATTCACAGGCTCCCATCATTTTGCATGGACCACGTTTGTTTGTTTACTGTGGACTCATATAAGATCTGGAAAGGTATCTTGCTGGTGTAGAAGATTCCTATTATTTCACTGTTAAGTTTATGGTGTTTTTACATTGAGGCAACTGAAACACTGGGAATGGAGTCTGGAGTCAACACCACAGGGGAGGTCGTCCCTACGGAGGAGAGTGCCCTTTTCAAATGTGGAGCACAACATAGTGGCGGAATCACCGGATCACTGCAGGTACAAATGCACTGCATAGCATCCACAACACTGTCAATCAACGTAATTATTTTTAGGATAGGGAATGTCGTTTTTGTCAATTGTTTGTGTGTTTGTGTTTCTCCGAATTATTTATGGGCTACTGTAACTGCTAGTGATCATTATTTTGATGATAAAACAGCTCCCTCTGCGATATAATTTAGATGATGGATTGTTGATGTCTTCTCTAGATTGATTTATGCAGGTAATGTACACTCTTCATGCCTGACTGAATAATATACATTTGTAGTCTCTCCCTTGGTGTGACAAGTTATGAGAGAATTTTTAGTCATAAAATGTAACACTACTGTTATAATCTGCAAAAGTGATTGAGAGTTACTTCACTCATGAATTGATGATTGCTATAGCAGTGGTATCACTGGGGAACCAAATCTGGTATTTTTTTTGCAAAGGTGCAGCAACTTTATAGGTAGTACTATGCCCTATAGATTCATCCCCTCCCCTCTGTATGGTAAATCACCTGACATGACCTCTGCACTTCATCAGTGTGTGGGACCAACGCTGTCTCTTGTCTCTGGGTGCTGTTAGCATTTCTCAATGAGGCCCACCCCCACACAGTCCTTCTCTTTCATAAGAGGCAAAAGTCTAGCTCTGGCACACTCTTACTGCTCAAGGCGACTGATGTCATTATGTAACAAGTAGGCCTACCAAGCAAGTGTGGCCTTTCAAGAAAGTTTTCCCCCATGAGTTGGCATTAATTTACCTTTGAAACAGTCTTGCTCAACTATTGTTGGGCAAGCTTCACTTTGAATGGCTTCTGTGTCTGTTATAGCTAGGCCTGAGATTCTAGTCTGATTCACCAGAACAGAAGGTGGGTTTCTTGGGGGAAAACCAGAAGGGACCATTTTCAAGATTAATAAAAGATGACACCAGAGCCATTCAATTGAGTAGGCTGAGTAGGCTAACACCCACTTATCAGAAACAGGGGTGGATTAGCCATCTGGCAATTCTGGCAGATGCCAGATGGGCTGACCATTTTTTAGTTGGGTGGGCTGGTCTGAAGAATGGAAAATGAAAATAGTGCCGCGGCCAGCAGGCTACTTGGCCTGTTAAGATTTTTTGTAAAAGATTTTTTGCCAAATTTCTCTGCTATAATAATATAAGCAATGAGCCTTTGAATGATCGGTTTCTGATAGCTGAGCTGAGGTCACACAAACTCACATTCAAAGTTTAACACGCCATTAGCAAAGAGACCAGCTCCGTCATCAAATTAGACAGCCAAGATAATGGATAAAAAAACGGAAAGTTGTGCCGATAAACTTAGAAAGAGCACATTCTACATTGTCACCTCACTCAAAATGTCCCTATTGTGTTGGTTGCACAGTGCATTATCTCCATGATTCCTGTAATGAAAGTGTCTGCCCCTGCCCCTGTGCCTGTTTTGCTGGGGCCTGCTGTGATGAGCTTGAGAAGCACTCTCCTCCTCCCATGCGCTGGAGAAAAATGCAGATTCTGATTGTAAATTACAACATACAGTGGGGAAAAAAAGTATTTAGTCAGCCACCAATTGTGCAAGTTCTCCCACTTAAAAAGATGAAAGAGGCCTGTAATTTTCATCACTTGGTGCCACGTCAACTATGACAGACAAAAATTAGAAAAAAATTCCAGAAAATCACATTGTAGGATTTTAATGAATTTATTGGCATATGATGGTGGAAAATAAGTATTTGGTCAATAAAAAAAAGTTTCTCATTACTTTGTTATATACCCTTTGTTGGCAATGACACAGGTCAAACGTTTTCTGTAAGTCTTCACAAGGTTTTCCCAAGCACACTGTTGCAGGTATTTTGGCCGACCATTCTCCATGCAGATCTCCTCCTAGAGCAGTGGATGTTTTGCGGGCTGTCGCTGGGCAACACAGACTTTCAACTCCCTCCAAAAAGATTTTCATGGGGTTGAGATCTGGAGACTGGCAGGTACTCCAGGACCTTGCAAATGCTTCTTACGAAGCCACTCCTCGTTGCCCGGGCGGTGGTTGGGATCATTGTCATGCTGAAAGACCCAGCCACGTTTCATCTTCAATGCCCTTGCTGATGGAAGGAGGGTTTCACCAAAATCTCCGCTATACATGGCCCCATTCATTCTTTCCTTTACACGGATCAGTCGTCCTGGTCCCTTTGCAGAAAAACAGCCCCAAGCATGATGTTTCCAACCCCATGCTTCACAGTAGGTATGGTGTTCTTTGGATGCAACTCAGCATTCTTTGTCCTCCAAACATGACGAGTTGAGTTTTGCACCAAAAAGTTATATTTTGGTTTCATCTGACCATCATGACATTCTCCCAATCCTCTTCTGAATCATCCAAATGCACTTCAGACGGGCCTGGACATGTACTGGCTTAAGCAGGGGGATCACGTCTCCGCACTGCAGGATTTGAGTCCCTGGCGGCGTAGTGTTACTGATGGTTGGCTTTGTTACTTTGGTCCCAGCTCTCAGCAGGTCATTCACTAGGTCCCCGTGTGGTTCTGGGATTTTTAGCTCACCGTTCTTGTGATGATTTTGACCCCACGGGGTGAGATCTTGCATGGAGCCCCAGATCGAGGGAGATTATCAGTGGTCTTGTATGTCTTCCATTTCCCATAATAATTGCTCCCACAGTTGATTTCTTCAAACCAAGCGCTTACCTGTTGCAGATTCAGTCTTCCGAGCCTGGTGCAGGTCTCACAATTTTGTTTCTGGTGTCCTTTGACAGCTCTTTGGTCTTGGCCAATTGTGAAGTTTGGAGTGTGACTGTTTGAGGTTGTGGACAGGTGTCTTTTATACTGATAACAAGTTCCAAACAGGTGCCATTAATACAGGTAACGAGTGGAGGACAGAGGAGCCTCTTAAAGAAGAAGTTACAGATCTGTGAGAGCCAGAAATCTTGCTTGTTTGTAGGCTAGACCAAATACTTATTTTCCACCATAATTTGCAAATAAATTCATTAAAAATCCTAAATGGCGATTTTCTGGATTTTTTTTCTCAATTTGTCTGTCATAGTTGACGTGTACCTATGATGAAAATTACAGGCCTCTCCCATCTTTTTAAGTGGGAGAACTTGCACAATTGGTGGCTGACTAAATACTTTTTGCCCT